>NC_058412.1:133625004-133628234 GCF_002201575.2 Neomonachus schauinslandi
GAGGGGCCCCCTCCTGGGGCAAGGGTCAGGCTCCATCACTGCCCCCCACCCCACCCCCCCACCCCCCCACCCCCTCACCCACGTCTGCAGAGATGTGGGGTGGCTCCCCAGCCCCCACCCAAGCCAGTGCTGAGCTGCCAAGTCTGTCCGGATTTCAACAAATCCTGTGCCCAAGCCAGCCCTGACACATCAACGTCGGGGGACCCCAGACCGTCATTCGTTCATTCCATTCATTTCTTCACTGGTTCCTCTATTGATTGCTGTGCTTCAAGCCCCTGCCAAGCGTTGGAGGTAGAGCGTCCAACCAGGGATGCATCCTGTACGAAGCTGGCTTCCTAGCGGGAGACAGACAACAGAAGGGCTGGGAGGGGGAAGTGTGGCTGACATAGAAGCCAGGTTTGGAGAGCCCCGTGAAACCCCCTCCGGAACAGCTTTCTAGGACCGGCATCCAGGACAGCCCACACCCACCCTCCGTCACCTTTTCCCACTCCATCCCTACGCCAGCCGGTTTTTCTTCAGAGGACTCCCTTCCCAAGGCCCATTTTCACTTGAGTATGTCTGTCTCCTGTGCCCCTCCTTCTGAGAGTAGGCTCCGCATGTCCCCAGCACCTGGCAGGATGCCCAACACATAGCAGGTATGTAGGAAGTCGTGTGATGACGATGACAATGTACAGGCTGCCTCGGTAAGTCCAGCGCAGGAGACAACAGCGGGTGCAAAGGGCCTGTGGCAGAGCCACTGGGACTCCTGGGCCTGACCCCACTCCGGCACCTGGGCCCCTGGTTGTAAGAAGTGTGCCTCTCACCCGCCGCTCCTGTCCCCTTCACCCAAGTCCTCTTCTCCAGCCTCTCACTCCTCCCGGGCAAGTGGCTAAACCTCGGTGCCTTGGTGTTCTCATCTGCAAACCAGAGAATATGACTATGCCTGCATCATGAGAATGTGTGAGATGAACGGCGTTCTCAGCACAGTGCTTAGCACAGTACCCGGCGCGGTGCCCTCGGTCCACCGCGGCTGCGTATGCCGGTTTCATATCAGGCCATCCTCCAGTCGGCTTCTGGAGGATCTCTGTGAAGAATAAACTTGCTGAATGCAAGGTGGGATCTTGGGGGTGGGGAGGACAGTAGGGGAGAAACTGGTGACCTCCAAAAATCGCCTGGAGTTTAGTGGAAAATAATGTTCCAGCAACAATAATGTTGCTGCCACTGTCATGTGAAATGATGTTAAAATGATAATGCTGGGAATACTGGCAGAGGGGTAGACAGAACTCTCTATACGCCTATTGCAACTTCTCTGCAAAGCTAAAATCACCGCCCCCAAAAAAGGGTATTTAAAAACAATACACCTTTTAAAAACACAAATTTAAAAAATAAAAAAAACTAAACAAACAAAATAAAAAAGAAACAAAGAATTTCTAAAAGCAATACAATAAAACAAAATAATAGGTCAGTTACTCCTCTGTATAAAAACATTGTGAGAGGCAAGGATATCCAAGGATAAAATCTAGACTCTCGAGCCTAACAGAAGATTCCCACCTCCCCTGACCCTTGCTGGCTATACTTCTCAGTCTCTTGGTCTCCTCATCCGTAAAGTGGGGATAAATGACCCCTCTTGACGCTGGGTTGAATAAATCAACATAAACAAAGCTCTTAGCGTAGTATCTGGCCCACAGTGACATACTCAGTACAAAGGAAGCAGAGGTCTAAGAGAGAAGATTGGAGATCCCGCACTGCTTTCTTTCAAGAGGAAGGGAGGGCCTCAAGGCAAGGAATGTGGCCAACCTCCAGAAGCTGGACAAGGCAAGGAGCCTCCAGATGGAACACATGTGGATTTTAGCCTCTTCAGACCCAATTTCAGACCTCCGATGTCCCGAACTGTGAAATAACAAATCTGAGTTGTTTTAAGCCACAATTTTGGGGTAATTTGTTACAGCACCATAAGAAACTAATACTTATGCTAATATACTGCTTGACCCAGAACAGGAGCAAGATACATTTGAGGAACCATTACAACTCCTTGCCTTTCCCCAAGCAGGCCCTGGCAGGCCGTGTACCCCAGGGCCTTTGCATGTGCTATTCCTCCACTTTTTTTTTTCCTGTCTGGCAAGATCTTTCTTACGGTCTTTCCAAGACAATTCTCTAAATACTCTCTGAGCATTTACATTTTCCTCCCAGCCCCCAGAGCAAAGTTTACTGTCTCTTCATAACATTCTTCTCCTGTAGTTTAGTATTTATCACAGATTGTCATTATTCTGGTGTGGTGTTTCTCCCCCAACTCCCCTCACTTGACAGTGAGGTCCTTTGTAGCCAAGACTAGATGCATTGCTGCAGGATGCACACGCGGGAGATTCTGAGGAAGACCTACAGACAGGCACAAGGGGTGGAAAGGATTGCTCTTCCTTTTTTTTTTTTAAAGATTTTATTTATTTATTTATTTATTTATTTATTTATTTATTTATTTATTTATTTGACAGAGAGAGAGCGAGAGAGGAAACACAAGCAGGGGGAGCAGAGGGAGAAGCAGATTCTCTGCTGCGCAGGGAGCTCGATGCGGGGCTTGATCCCAAGACCCTGGAATCATGACCCGAGCCTAAGGCAGACGCTTAACTGACTGAGCCACGCGGGGGCCCCGGGATTGCTCTTCCTGTTGGCTTCCTGTTCCTGCCTGTATCACCTCGGCACCGACCCCTCACCTGGCAGCAGTTCTGCCAGCGCTCGGCTTTTATACAGTAATCCCAGGAGAAGACGCGTTGCATCCGCTCAGAGGCCTCAGAGGACTGGCCTCAGCGCTGGCCAGTCCACACCCCCTCCTCAGAAGTCCGCTCCCACCTCCACGAAGGCCCTCTCCCCAGCTCCTGGGGTCTAATGACCCGGCACTGCCCCTCTGCTCCACCTGCCCTAGGCGGTCAGTCCAAGACCAAAGCGCTGGCAGACTCCATGTCTGGTGAGACCCTACTTCCTGGTTCACAGTCTGACAGTCTCCTGTGCTCTGGGGCTTCTCTCTAAGGACACTAGTCCTGTTGATGAGGGCTTCACCCTCATGACCGAAGCTCCTCCTACACGCCCCACCTCCCAACACCATCCCATGGGGGATGAGGTTTCCACATAGGAATTGGATACAAACCTTCAGTCTATAGTCTATAGCACTTACATTGCTTGAATTCTCAGGGTTTTCTGTATTTGTTGTTTGGTATCTTTCATCCTTCTGGAAAATTCTCAGACAACATGAAACATTG
>NC_058412.1:133633234-133716913 GCF_002201575.2 Neomonachus schauinslandi
TGGTCCTCGGGCCGAGCGCGCGCCGCCCTCCGCGGGGCTGCCGGTCCCCGGGGCTGCCTCCTCCGGGCGGCCCGCGGCGGACACCGGCGGTCGTCCCCAGTGACACCTCGGTTCCGCGCCGGCAGGGCACTCACACTACCTCAGAGGGCCGTTTTACGCACTTGTTTACTGCGTTTCTGCACGAGAAGGGAAACTCCATGAGGACAGGACCTGGCCGTTTGTCTGCCGGTGCCCAGCACACTCTAGGAGCCCGATCAACGTCTGTGGGATGAATGAGTGGAAGCGCCCCCGCAGCTGTGATGGGACAGGGCTCTGCTTGTCTTCTGCTGGCCTCCTGGTGCCCGTGGCCCACTTCTGTGAGGCTGGGGGCGTGCGGGGGGCCGCCGGGGGCCGAGGTCCTTTCCCGCCCAGAGCAGCCTGGACCTGGAGCCAGGGGAAGCCCAGTGCGCCCCGTGTGCTGGTGGCAAGCCAGGGCCCTGTGTAAAGTGCAGCTTTCGACTTTTTATGGTTTTTTCCCCCTCCCCTGCCTTCCCCACTGAAGTACAAGTGTCATGGGGCAGTGGGGACCACGTAGACTTTCCCAGTCCTTCTTTTAAGACTTGTTGAGTAGCCGTGTACTAGGTATGTGCTTGGCACTGGAGAGACAAAGAGTGAACAAGAGACCAATCCCCTGGCATCATGGAGCTTACCTTCTCGTGGGGAAGGTGGGGGGGGGGAGCAAATCAGCAAACGAGAATATTTCAGGTAGTGGTAAGTTCAGTGAAGGAAATACAGCAGGTGATGTGATGAGAGTTTACTTTATGTCTGATGGCCAGGTCACCAGGGACCGCCAGCACTTGGCCCTCCGTAGGTGCTCAGTAGGTATCTGTGGAATGAATGCTGGCCAGAGGCACCCTAGTTTATATGGACTGGCAGGAGGTAGTATAGGGTAACTTACCCAAAGTTACGCAGTTGGCACGTGGCACATTTGAACTCAGACTTCAGGGCTCACACTGTTTAACAGTTAATGCTGTCTGACCCCGAGGAATACTCCAGAACTGTGGCTGCCACTTTGCCTCCCAAGATAACAATCTGAAATGCCTCCACATGGTATAAAGAACCAAAGGTTTTCCAGTTAAAATGAAAATAAAACAAAAACAAGAAACCCCACAAACCTAACCTGGATTGTAGTTCTCTGACAGTACTTTGGCTTGAGTGATGTTCTCATGGCCTTCTCCTGGAGCAGCCAGCCTGGGAAGGGAATCCAAGTAGCGAAAGTGAAGGTGGAGGGCGATGGTTTGCGCTCGAATTGTCCGAAGTTCTCTACCCCAGAAGCATGGTTGAGCTACTCCTGAGTACTGGCACATTCATTCATTTAGTTCACAAACATTTACTGAGTGTCTGCTCCCCATGTCAGATACCAGGGAAGACGAATTACATTCTCCTTCAACACCCCACCCCAGAACTTAAGTCTAGGGAAGGGGGCAGATGACAGAATCATCCAGGACGGTGCCATGATAGAAGGTAATCAGAGTGCTCCAAGAGCAGTAAGGAGGTCAGCTCCTGAAAAATATGTCATTTGAGCTGAGTTTAAAGGTCAGGTGGAAGCAGACTAAAAGAAGAAATGGGTGGGGAGCATGTCAGGCAGAGGAAATCCCACGTATAGAGGCAAAAAGACTGAGATGATTGGGCCCCTTTGGGATGCCACTAGGAGTTCGGAATGACAGCAGCAAAGAGCATTTGTTGGGGTTGCAAGGCAAGGTAGGAGATGAGGCTAGCTAGCAGGTAGGAGTAAGATCAAGGCCTTCTGTGCACAGACACAACCAATATCCAAGTTCAGATTGTGTTGCTTTTCCTTAGCTAGTCCTTCCTCCCTTGATTCCCATCCCCCCACCTGCCTCCCAGTACATATACTCCTCTAATGTTATGTTATGGAAAGAGGTCCTGATTGGAGAAAATTAAAGTTTTTGTACCAGTTCTTTCATGTAAAGATGTTTGACCTTGGGCTGGCAGCTTCACTCCTCAATGTCAGGTCATTCTTCAGTCCATGGGGATGGAACCCTTGCCTCCTGTAGAAAGTTTTGTTGTTGCTTAGGAGTAGATACTATGGCTGTTCAGCAGCTTTGTAAACACACAATATTATACAGATACTGGAGGTTGTATTTAGACAACTGGTTTCATCATTTCAGCTTCTTACCTGAAAGGTAAAGCAGAGAACAGTGATCTTTCTGGCCCTGGGTTGGCCAAAGTAATGACGGCCAAAGTCATGGGATATTTTTACTAGGGAAGTGGTCCAAGAGAAGTCATGGTGTCAAATTGTTGAAGGCTGTTGGCTCATGACTTCAGAAGAGGCCTCTGTAGGCATGTGTAAACTAGTTTATGAGATTGGTTTATTTGTCTTAAGCTGAGCACTAAGACAAATTAGAATAGAGGCTCAGTACTCTGGTTTGCTGTATAGAGTTCATTCATTTCAGGATGAGAACTGCCACATTTAACTGATCTCTTCCAAGTTACTCAGGGTGATGACTCTGACTTCAGGTGGTTCACTTAGATGAATCAAACCTGCAAGCTAACTTAATAAGAAGGCAATAATTAAAATGCCTAAAACAATACAACTTAGCATCCAAAGGAAAAAAGTTAATTATCTTTTAAAGGAAAAAAAGAAGCATCTTTTAAATGCAGTTTAAGATGATACGGGATTAGGGGCGCCTGGGTGGCTCAGTCATTAAGCGTCTGCCTTTGGCTCAGGTCATGATCCTGGAGTCCTGGGATCGAGCCCCGCGTCCGGCTCACTGCTTGGCAGGAAGCCTGCTTCTCTCCCTCTCCCACTCCCCCTGCTTGTGTTCCCTCTCTTGCTGTGTCTCTGTCAAATAAATAAAATCTTTAAAAAAAAAAATATGGTATGGGATTATATATGTTGGATTCTTTTTCTTGGGCATTTTTTGTGATTATGTTGAAGTTAAAGATATCACTGAGGAAAAGGGAACGCAGACTTAAGTGACTTTGTTCGGACTGCTAGAAAGTGCCAGGCTGCACTGTGTTAAGAATCAGAAAAGAAGCATGACACTGTGACGTTTTCCCTGGTGAAATAGTATGAGCTCTTCCGGGGGCGGGGTGGGTAACGTTTCTGAAAGAGTTAAAGTTCTTTGGAAACCTGTGAAAAGTGTGCTTTCTGTTGTTACTCTTTCTGTTGATCTGAGGTCTTTCAAGGCCTAACTCTTCCTTTCCCTTGCATTTCCTGACCCTGAGGTCCCACTTGTTGCCCAGCTCAAAGACAGCTTTCTGAGTGAGTCACTTTGTGTCTGTTCTTTTCACTCTCTCTCTACTCCTATCAGATTCCATCTGTGGTAAATAGTATGTCTTGTGTTTTTTTTGGTCATTGTTCAAGACTCTTAATCGTTCTTCACATCCTAGCACCCCCTCCCCCCCCATGAAGCAGTCACGTGAGAGTGGGCTGTTAACTGTCCTCATGAGCTGATTAGTTGAGGTTTAAACCCACTGTGGACCTTTGCTTTATTCTGAGACGAACCCAGTGGCCTTCAGGACATCTCGCTGTTGGTCAGTAGGGATGACACCGATAGATTGGTGTGGTTGATGACCGCTTTGGGGAGAAAATAGGAACCTGGGTGCTGTAGATGGAGGAGAGGTTAGTGACACTGTCTTTTGTGTGAGGAGAGCATGCTTAGAATCATTAGTTCACCCCCTTAAGTTAATGTGTAATTTCATATTGTTTAGGAAGCTAAAAAATATAAAACCCTGTAGATATAGTCCGTTAGATGCAGTAATTATCTTTCAGATGCTAAGTACAGCATTAATTCTTTAGCTTTAGTATAGCACTGATTTCCTTAACATTTCATGATCACATAGAACAGACTGTGTTTTACAGCACAACAAAATGTCAGCAGTGTGCTTAAGATTCTTTATGGTAGTGGTTTAAATCCATCCTGAATAGATTATCTTCATTTATTTAATTATTAACCAGCTTGCTCATCAAAAGCAAGTGGCATTAAACTTACTAAGCTTTAATCAAACTTAAATCTTCTTAGATTGTACTATTTACTTCTGAGTTTATGTTCCTGGGAGAAAAATGTGAATCAGAAGTTAACTTTCTTTTATTCACTTACTTACTTCTCTTCTTCATGGTTAACTCCTTAGGGGGAGAAATGGATCCACTTGGCCATGTGCTTATATCTGGAAAGTGGTGACAGCTCCTTGACGAGTATGGTTGTGACATGTACCATAGTTCTCTTCATGGTTGCTTGGTAGCTTTGCATCTGCGTATGGCTTTATTAAAATAATTTCTCTGAATGGATGCTCATCAAAGAGGTGAACTCTTAAATATTATTAACACTGTCCTTTATTTATTAAAATTACATAGCATTCTTTTTTCCAGTTCTGAGGACAAAATACTGAGAACTTGACCTGCAGTACCAACCATTTGGTAGTTGAAAATTAGGGGAGGAGTCAAGGGAGTAAACTATTCTGGTTATCACTTAAGTATTACCCTTAGGCTCAAATTTTAAAACCTGAAGCTTGAATTTTTACATAAGGAATTACCTCCAAGATTGCTTCATCCATCCCCCATTTGTATTTGAAAAATTTGCCATCTGAAGGATGACCATGATTTGGAACAAATGAGCACAGCTTTCAGCAAGATGACAAGAAAGACCAACACAAAGAGTGCTGGGTTCCATTAGTCAAGACAAGGTTGCCATAGAGTGTCTTTAATAAAATAAAATAAAAGCCTTCTGCAGAGTTATTTTGCAGCGGGGATTGTGTTAAAAACAAAGTTACATTATGGTTTCCAGGCTTGCTTCCTCGTTTTCTGTCATTTTCGGCCCCTTTCAGGCTGTCATCAGCATAGCACATCTAGGATTGCTTTGGCCCTTGCTCAGTGGATATGTGCCTTCTTTGAAGTTTTTACCTGACGGACCTGGGCTGCTGGCTTTATAAAAACAAGAGTTGTATAAAGAGCTTTGTTTATGGAAACAAAGTTACTGAATTTGACAAACATTTTAAGATTATTTAAAAAAAAATCAATGTGGCAAAAAAGTATCTCTAGAATATCTCTTTTTCAAAATGCTAAATGTGTTAACAGAAGCCATTGATATCTAGATACAATGCCTTAATGTGCTTTAGCGTTTCCTTCCTTACATAGAAAAAAAAATCATTGAGAAAATGGGGATAGTTCCATGGGAAACAATCTTTAAGTGCTTTCTTTTAATAACATTTTAGCATTAACTGCACAAAACTGTAAAGCTGTAGAAACACCTTCTTAGAGTTTTCCTTTATCATTTCAGAGGGTTATCATCAGGTTTTGACTGGTAGGTTAGTATTTCTTTTCATCAGTGTCAGATAATGTCTTCAGTAGTCATACTTTTGGCTTGTGTGTATGTGTACATGGCCACGTGGGCACCTCAAGTATGGCTGGTGGGTACACATTCCTACTGATAACTCATAATGTGTTCGAATTAGTACACGTGGGCAATTCGGTAGGCTCCTACATTAGCCTATCTGGGAAGGGTGGTTAGGGAAATAAATATTTTGGGGGAGAGAATGAGAGACTTGTTTGAGTCTTTTGGATTGTTCTTTAAGGCAGTGGAGTGGACTCCTGGACCATTTACCTGGATTTGAATTGCTTGTGATGGGGCTTGGAACCTTTACAGCTCAGTTGCTTGGATTGTCTCTACAGGCTGGAGGGTGCAGAGAGAATGGAGTGGAATAGAAAGCTGAACCTAGGGAGCTAGGAGCAGAGGGCATATTTGTAAGGGGCCAAGTGGTAGACTCCCCCCTGCTTCCCCTCTGGGTTGGGTCTGGAGCTAAGAGCAGCAGCTGTGGTGGTATGCTGATGTTCGTTTGGAAAGAAAAGGTCAGGGAAGAACGAACATTTTTAGAAGATAAATGTTTCATTTCCAGAAGGTAGTCCACAAAGTGTAGGGACTGTTGTAGATGCTTTATGGTCTTTGTCTTGCTTAACCTACGGCATAATCCTGTGAGGCCAGTTACTCAGTGGTTAGACAGCTGGCCCCTGAATGAGGCTATAGTGGTAAATGGGGGTGCAAGGATTTAACCCTGGTGTCTAGCACCAAAGCCCATTTCTTTCCAGTGTATCACTGTCATCTCTTTAGAATGAACTCATAAAGGGGTTCATTCTTGGGGGAGGAATGCAGAGAATTCATAACCATTAAGGAAGTATTAGTAGCTGTCAGGATAATTGCTTAAGAACATGAATTAATTAAGAATTATTCTTTGTGGAATTTTTTTTAAAGATTTTATTTATTTATTTGAGAGAGAGAGCGCGTGCATGCATGAGCTGTGGGGAGGGGCAGAGGGAGAGGGAGAAGCAGACTCCCCACTGAGCAGAGAGCCTGATGCAGGGCTTGATCCCAGGACCCCGAGATCATGACCTGAACTGAAGGCAGACGCTTAACCGACTGAGCCACCCAGATGCCCCTCTTTGTGGAATTTTTTTATGAGGGATTTTGTACCATACTCTTTAAAAAAGTTCATATTGATGACAAATGCTTTGGAAGCATTCTTTGGTTTACCTTGTGAATATTCAGTTTTTATATCAGATTTTGGTGGTGTTTCATGATTATGTACATAGAAAACATTAGCTTTCAAGTAATTTGCAGTTCTGTTATTGAGTCTTTGGACGGTGGCGTGACATGTGCGTGTGATAGGGATGTCACAGGTTTGCAGGTTTGTGAAGGGGGAATTAGAGAAGTTTGAAGGGTGTTTATGAAGACAGGAGTATCTAACATAAATGACCTTTATAGATGCCACCTTAAACTTTAAACTTTACAGGTAGGGCTACCAAGTCTTTAGTCCTGAGTGTTCCTGATAGGTCCCTCCCTTCAGCAGGAAGCAAACAGGGTAAGTTAATATATAACTAGAGATTTCTCAAATGCTGAAAGAGACTAATTCAAGGTGTATAACAAAAAGTACTCTTTTATTCTGTATGAGGTGTACTTTGGAAGTCCTCGTTTTCCCAAGTGATGACCTGCAAGCATAGGAATCCGACTGGAGAGGGTTTAGAGACATGCATGGATATGATGATTGTGTGCATAACAGATGATCATCCAATTGTGAATATTTGGGGTTTCTTTCTTTTCTGCAACTCATCCTTTGAGGTATTCTTCATGGACAGACAACCCCTTCTTGTCTGGTGGAATAAACATGACTGATTCGGGGTTGGTTCTATCACCACATAGTGAAAGCTTCCTATGGGCCACGCATTTTGTTGGGGACTGGGGAGGAGTCCTGGCTCTTAAAGTACCGAGCTTCTAGGTGGTAGAGGGGGAGAGAAGACTATGGAGACAGGACACTTATGTGTTGTCCCCAGTTGGGAGCCTAGAAAAAGCTGTGTTGTTCTTTGGGATTTCGATCTCATGGGAAGGAGGCATATGAGATTCATGACTCAGTGGGCTTATACTGTGTGCTAGGCAAGTTTTCTAAACCTGCTCGTTTACTTAATTCTAACAACAGGCTTTGGAAGTAGATACGGTTATCTTCAGGTTCATGAACCTGCATTAGAGGCGGAGCTGGGATTGGAGCCAAGGTCCGTTTGACTGCAAAGCCTGTGTCCTTTATCACCATGTTGGCACTCTTTCTTCCCTTGAACCATGAGTGGGAGCATGGCTGCCTAGGAAGGCCCTAGATTTTCTTATGTATTCTCTTGTTAGGAATTTGAAAGAAGGACTGGAAACAGGACAGTGGGAATCGAGAAGAAGTGAAAGAGAAATGAGAGAAAAAGGAACGGTGCTTAACTGTAATCATAATCCAGTAATGGCCTCTGTGGCCTCCACGGTACTGCTGCTACGAAGTATAGAGTTGTTCTGGAACCTTCGAGTGACTGAGTTTACTGACTTTCAGCAAATCTTTCTGCCACTTCTTTTTTTCCCTTAAGAACTTCTGTTCTAACTTGATCGCTTCTGACTGTGTCATTAATTTATTAGTGTTGACAATTATGTGCTAATGTTGTCACTGTATCTGCCCTTCTACCTACTGGAAGTCCTTTATTTTCTCAGTACCTGAGACCCCAGATGATGTCACTTGACTGGGGACGAGTTTAGCCTTTAGTTTCACCATTCAGCATGTATAGTACAGTAGAGGGAAGGGAAGGAAAGGAATGGTACCTATCTCAGAAGTCCTGTTATCACCATCTCCGGTTTATTTTTTATTTTTTAAAGATTTATTCATCTAAGGGGGGGGGAAGGGTGTGGGGTAGAGGGTGAGGGAGAGAAAGAGAATCTCAAACAGACTCCATATTAGCACAGAACCAGAAGGGCTCGATCCCACAACTCTGAGGTCATAACCTGAGCCCAAACCAAGAGTCAGATACTTAACTGACTGCCCCACCCAGGCACCCCACCATTCCCGGTTTAGAAGTGAGAGAACAAAGGCCCAGGACTTGGTGAAAGGTATAATTTGCACCGACGTCTTTCAGCCTGCAAAGCCTGTGTGCCCTGTATTACAAAGGGAAACTTTGTGCCTGCCCTTGCTGTCACTTGGGGACACTCAGCGAGGATCACTGGCTTTGATTTCCTCTTTTGTTGGGGGAGGGCGCTTGAACTGAACATCTCTCTCTCTTTTTTTTTTAATTAGTTATTTATTTGACAGAGAGAGGCACAGTGAGAGAGGGAGAAGCAGTGTGGGGCTCGATCCCAGGACCCTGGGATCATGACCTGAGCCGAAGGCAGATGCTTAATGACTGAGCCACCCAGGCACCCCTGAACTGAACATCTCTTGGTGTTCCTTCCAGCTTGAGCCTTGAGAACGTGAGATGAAAGTTTACTTTAGCTGAAGAAGAAAGATGGAAAGCTCCTTGAGGGCAGAAATGGGGCTTGTATTTCCCATAGTTCCTACCAGTGTGCTTTGTACTAGCAGGCGCCTGAATATTTAATTAACAAACGCTCTTTTCTCCTCTTTAAAAGCTCACTATTCTATTGACCTTTCCTGAGTATTCTTGGAGATATTCTCATCTAGTTTTTTCTACATCTCCTCAAATTGTGCAGATTGTATATCATTTGCATATTTTGTTTATGCCTTACTCTCAGTGCTTCATTTTCTAACTGCTTTATTTTTTCTTCTAGAATGCAAACTCCTTTAGGTTCTGTTTCTTTAGTTTTTCCCAGTAGTGAAAAAAAACCCAGTAGGTACTTTTTAAGGACCACCCTCCCCCCTTTTTGGGAGCAGTTTTAGATTCACAGTAAAATTAACAGAAAGGTACAGAGATTTTGTATATACCCTTTGTTACCATGTGCATAGCCTCCCCAGTTGTCAGCGTCCCCCACCGGAGTGGCACATTTGTTACAACTGATGACCCTACACTGACCCATCATCACCACCTACAGTCCACTCTGTACATTAGGGTTCGCTCTCAGTGTCGTCCATTCTGTGGGTTTGGACACATGTACAATGACAAATATTCACCATCATAATATCATACAGAATATTTTCACTGCCCTAAAAATCCTGTTTTCCACCCAGTCACCCCTCTCTCCTCAACAACCCCTGGCAACTACTGATCTTTTTACTGTCTCCATAGTTTTTTCTTCTTCAGAACGCCATAGAGTTGGAATCATGCAGGCTGTAGCCTTTTCAGACTGATTTCTTTCACTTAGTAATGAATGTATTCTTTTCTTATCCTTTTCTTCTGCTAACTCCAAAGAAGGGATACAACCCTGTACATGGTCATTTTTTTAGTGTTTGGTATGACCGTTTGAAATAGAAGCATACATAAGAATAAAAAGAGAGGTTTGCTGGAAAAACCAGAGGTTTGTCCTTGTGGAGCCTTATTTGAATTCTCATTCTGCTGGTTGAATTGATTTGTTGGCATATAAATGTATCCTGATGGACTGCTCTGAAAATCTAAATCCGTGCTTTTTGACCTTTTTAAAGTCAGACACTGCTTTACTAATTGGATGAAGGAAAGCCATGAATCACTCCTTAGAGAATCTGCAGGTGTACTCATTCAAAACTTCCTCCTGTGATTTGGGGACAGAAGGATCACAGTTACCGTGGGTGTCTAGCTGACCTCTAATCTCACTCGGAACAGCAGAGGTGGAAGAAACATGGGAGGTCATCTGAAGAAGTCCCAAGAAAACTTCCAACGTTCATTTGGGTCTTTTTATTTTATCGCTACTTTTTTAAATGAATGCCTTTGTTGCCTTTCTCCTTCAAAGCAAGATCATTTCCTTTTTTCTCTACATATCCCGCTCGCACGGAGGCCCTGAGTGTAGTGCTCGGCCAGTCAGTGGTCACCAGTAAGCCTCCGAGTGTGCTCTCTTCCGCCTTTGACTGCTTTCTCAGTTATGCTTGCCCTCTCTCACGGCTCCCCTCACGTCCCCTTTGGTCCCGACAGGCTTCTGCAGATAGCAGTCTTAATACCTCTTCTTACGGCCCCTCGCTCCTGCTGCTGGTGCCCAGGACCCTCCTTACCCTTATCGCTGCGTGCTCCCACGTGCGCAGTGTCCCCGTCTCCCATGTGCTCCCTGTGGCCCTTACTGGTGCTGTCCTGCCTCTGACGCTCTTCCTTCCCCTCCCTCAGCCTTGGTGGCTTCTTCCGCCCCGCGGGCCCCTTTCTCCCACTCCTCTTGGAGTCCTGTTGGTAGTGCGGAGGGCTACAGGGTTTCCTTCTCTGCCTCTTCTCGCTTTTCTTTCTCAGGTACCCTCCCTCCCTCCCTCCCTCCCTCTGTCTTCACTTTTCCCTGCTGGGGGGCTCTTCTACTGGCACTCATGGATTACCCCAGGCTTGCCCCAAGCCCATACACAGGACTGCAGGGACCTCAAATGCAGCAGGCTCCAAACTGCCCTCCTCACTCCCTTTGCTTTTTCTCTTCACATCTCCTCTTCCTGCAGCCATCTCTATGTGTGAGTGGTGCCCATATCCACACAGTTGACCAGTTCAGTGACTCAGAGAGCCCATGACTCAAATCTGCCCCTTCTTCCTTGTCCCCTCTGTGGCTGCCTCATTTCCCCCTGGATGACTGTAATAGCCTCTTGATTGGCCTTCCTGTCTGAGTCTTCTCCCTTCTCTCTATACCAATGACAGTTTCAAATATGCAGATCTGAGCTCATCTCTTGCTTGCTTAAAATCATTAAATGTCTCTCCATTGTCAAAAGCATGATTTTAAATTTTTTAGAAGATTTATTTATTTATTTTAGAGAGAGGGAGAGAACGAGTTGGGGGGAGGGGCAGAAGGAGAGGGAGAGAAGCAGACCCTGCGCCGAGCACAGAGCACAATGTGGGGCTTGATCCCACGACCCTGAGATCATGATCTGAGCTGAAACCAACCAGACACTCAACCGACTGAGCCACCCAGGCCCCCCTAAATTTTTTTTGTAAGGTTTTATTTTTAGGTAATCTCTACACCCAATGTGGGGCTCGGACCTACAATCTTGAGATCAAGAGTTGCGTGCTCCACTGACTGAGCAAGCCAGGCATCCCTGAAGTTTAAATTTTTTAACAAGACCTGGAAAATCTTTTTTTTTTAAAGATTTTATTTATTTATTTGATAGAGAGATGGAACACAAGCAGGGGGTGTGGAGAGGGAAAAGCAGGCTCCCCACTGAGCAGGGAGCCTGATGCTGGCTCAATCCCAGGACCCTGGGACCACGACCCGAGCCGAAGGCAGATGCTCAATGGCTGAGCCACCCAGGCGCCCCTGGAAAATCATTTGGGCCTGTTCCCCTTGATCCCCTGTCTTTCCTTCATCTGTGTTCCAGCCTTTCCTCCTTCCTGGTCTAGGCTTTGCAGAATGAGTATGTTCCTCATCACATCTGCTGCCCCTCCCACTTCCCTTCAAGGCTCAACACAGCTTCCGTTCTTGGGGTCACTCTCCTGTCACTCTCCACTCACATGTGTCTGGGTCCATACCCCCACACTTAGTAAGGTGTGTTTGGTTTCTTGACTCCCTTCCTCATTAATCAAGAAGATCTTTGCCCTTTTTGGACGTGTCTTTCCTCCCCAGATACCAGAGCCTTGTGTTGTGCGTGGCACATGGCAGGGTCTCAGGGCATCATGGTGTCTGGGCATAAGAAGACTGAGGATGGAGAGAAACGGAAGAGAGAGGAGGGGACTTTGTATGGTGAGGAATGGTGAGACCCACCAGTAAAGCCAGTGGGAGTAGCTGATCCATGTGGGCACAGTGCCTTCCACTCAGAAATATGTAAGGAGTTTCTACCCTGTGTGGGCACTTTTCTCTCTCCTGCAGACTTCTCTTCTCACCCATCCTCACCTCCTATTTCAGAGCCAGAACTGGCTTCTCACCCCGTATTCTTTACCCATTCCTTTCCCGTCACATATGGTATCTTGTTCCATTAGTCAGCCTATTCTGGTGTCTCAGATTTCTCTTCTACTTAACTCCTGCCCTGTGCCTACAAACATGCTGCAGTTTCCCCTTCCTGAAAAGAAATCGCATTCCCCCAGACCTTCCCCCACTTAAGTGAATGCCCAGTCTTCCATCACAACTAAATTTCTGGAAACAATGAATCTCTTTTTTTTTTTTTTTTTTTTTAAAGATTTTATTTATTTATTTGACAGAGAAAGACACAACGAGAGAGGGAACACAAACGGGGAGTGGGAGAGGGAGAAGCAGACTCCCTGCCGAGCAGGGAGCCCGATGTGGGACTCGATCCCGGGACTCCAGGATCATGACCTGAGCTGAAGGCAGTCGCTTAACCAACTGAGCCACCCAGGCGCCCTGGAAACAATGAATCTCAATTACTGGTTTACGTCTTCACTTTCCTTTCAATTCTCAGGCCTTACCACTCCACTGAAACCATTTGTAGTTCACCAGGTTTCTGTCTGTGACACTTACTTTTGACTTTTCTGGTGAACTGCCCACCTCTTTATCATTTCTTTTACTGGGTGTTGACATTTCCCAGGCTCTTTCCTCTGTCTTCTCCACTTAAGTGCCATTCTCTTTATGTTTTCTCATTAACAGTGCTTTCAGCTGTCACTCCTGCACAGAAAATTTCCAAATCTGTATCTCCAAGCAGGTCTTTTGATCCCTGGGCTATGCCTACTAGGCATCCCTCCCTGCCTGTCTGGTTATCATGAAAGCACCTCAGACTCAACATTTTCCATACTGCATTCAGGATTCATCCACTTGTTCCCATCGAGTGTTTCTTTCATATCTTGGGATGGTCCTTGCACCGTGCTGGGTTATCTGGAAGTCCCAGACTCATCTTTTATCCCCCTCCCCCTTCTTCTCCACCTCAGCACCCTCTGCACCACTGTGTTTCTTTTATCCCCACTGCCATATCCTGAGGATAGGCCCTGTCCCTTCAGGATTATTGCCCCATGTCCCAACTCTGTTTCTGATTCTCCCTTCTTCCCCCACCCTTAAAGCTCTTCTGTGTACAGTTTTCAGAGCTGTTTTTCTGAAATTGAAATCTGATCATGCTATTTCTTTATTTTAAAGCATTCATTGGCTTCCTAGATCTTACAGGTTATTGTTTAGAATTCCTAGGCCAGGATCAAAGTCTTTCAAAATTGGGCCGCACTTTTTCTCTTTTTAAACAGTGTCAGCTTTCATTTTCCATTTTAAATGACTATTTATAAGCTGTTTAGAGTAAGAAACCCTCACACACACACACACTCAGACACGTGCAAACACATGTCTTATTTCTGGTTTATACTACATGCTGTAAATGCTGTAGAGGCAATGGATGCTTTCAGAACCCATGTCAGAAAAGAGACCCGGTTTCTTCCCTCACACCTGTCTTCCTAGAATTATTTTTCAATTAGCAATAATCGCGCCTCGGATAAACCTCATTGGCTACGATACTACCACTGCGCAAAGCTTCCTAGAATTATTTTTAATATTATTCCTTTCATATCCTCATGCTTCCATGCATTTCTCAGCTTCATTCACTTCCCTTGTATCCCTTCTGTACCCCTGTGACGTCCCCTGTGAAGGCCCCACTTTGATCACACCACAGGGCTCTCACCAGGGCTTTCCTGCAGCTCAAAAGGTGGGTTCCTTCATCTTTTCAGACTCCAGGACTTCCCTCAGGGTTCAGCCCCCCACCCTTAGCTTTAGTGCAGCATTCAGTGCAATGAGAGGTAGTGTACAGCCCACCAGTTCAGAGGTGAACTCTGGACCTGCTCCCTAAAAGTCACATGACCTTGGATAAAGTATCTAACTTCTATGTGCCTCATAGTCTTCACTATGGGGCATGTTAGGTTTAAATGAGTTAACACATGTGAAGTGCTTAGAATAGACCTGGCACAATTTTTTTTTTTTTTAAGATTTTATTTTTCATTTTTGTGTAGTCTCTACCCACAACGTGAGGCTCAAACTCATGCCCCTGAGATCAAGAGTCATATGCTCTACTGTCTGAGCCAGCCAGGTGTCCCAGACCTGGCACAATTAAACGTTAACTAATATCACTATCATTTGATAATTTCTCTCTCTCTCTCTTCTTTTTCTTCCCAAAATATATCATCCTAGAGCCTCAATTCCCAGATTCTTATTTCTTAATTCTGGATGGGTCCTGGAATGGTTCCCCAAGCATGCTTACTGTCTTCCCAGGGTTCTGGCAGGAGGAGCAGAGCTGTCTCTGTAGCTGGAGGGCTTTAGCACAGCACCTGGACAGTTCATTCATCAGGTACTTACTGAATGCCTACAGTGTGCTAAGTACTGTTCTGGATACTTGAGAGACCAAGGTGAAAAAACTGACAAAACCTTTGCCTTAGCTCATCTTCTGGTGGGAAAGATGGGCACTAAATAAAAAACCAGGAAATACATATAACATGGTGCCAGATAATGGGGCAGTGGAAGCGGGGGTTGTTGTGTAGAGGTTAAAGGGGTTTGGCATTATATTAAAGGGGTTCTGTATTAAAAAGGGTGATTGGAGAAGGCCATGTCCCTGAGAAGGTGATATTTGAACTGAGACCTGTATCAAATGAGTGTGCAAGCCATACACACATTTGGGGGAAGACCATTCCAGACAGGGAAGGGCAAGTGCAAGGCCCCAAGGTGGCACTGAGTTTGGTGTATTCACGGAGCAGCAGCAAGATCATTGTGCCTGCAGAGGAGTGATGGAGTGGCTCAGGAGATGGACTCAGAGACAGGAGGAGCCTTCCTGGTAGGCCAGCCACAGGACAGACTTGGGATTTTGTTGTGGGATGAGAAGCCATGGAGGATTCTGAGCAGGAGTCCATTTTTAAAAGACCACGGTGTGAAGTAGGGAGAGTAGGCTCTGAGAGGTGTGAGATTGTGAGATGGTATGTGTGCAAGCCGTAAGGCTACTGCATGAATCCAGGCCCAGAGTACACGAGAGACCGTGGCTAGCACCCGGGTGGTGGCGGTGGAGAGAATGTGGTGAGAAGTGCTCCGATTCCAGATCTGTTCTGAAGGTAGAACTGGCTGACGGGTTAAATGTGGAGTGGGGAAGGAAGAGAGGAATCTAGGGTAATTGCTTTTGGCCCAAGCATGTTAATGAGTGGTGGTTCCTTTTCCTGAGATGGGAAGCAGTGGGTTTGGGGGAGGGGAGTGGGATTTAAGAGTGTTGTTGCAGCTTCAGATGCTTAATACACTTGCAAGCCGTGATCAAGGGAGAGGACCAGGCATGGATATAAATTTGGTTACCATTAGCTAATTAGAATATGGTATTAGAGGGAATCCTATTTTTCAATTGAGAGATTAGGAAGCCTTTCCAAAAGAGAAGGCATTTGAGCAAAACTTTGAAGAAGGAGTATGATTTCTAAAGGCAGGAAAAGGGGGAAATAGAAGATATTTTTCATCCAAGTCTCAGAGCCTTTTTCCCTGGTCCCTGGTTGAATTTGTTAAAGAAGCTGCTGACCTGGTTGATAATCTCTTTTCATTGGTATAGCCACTTAGGTTCTCTGTTGAAAAGGACACTAGAGCAGATTACATACTGACTGATAAACCACATTCTGCTATTCCTCATTGTTCACAAATTGAAAATGTAAGGTGAACCATAGAGGTGCAGAATGCTAAATGTGTTTTGCTTCACTCTGTGTGTCTGCTGTGCATTGGGATGTGTTGATTTTGGTGTGGAAGCTTTCCCCATGCCATCATCTTCACTAAAGATTGAACATTTTGGGGGAGTTTTTACTTCTACTGATACTGACCTTATGCACTTGACTTGAGCTGTTAATTTATAACTTAGTCAAGTTAAAACCACAGCTACAACCATGAGGAATTGGGACCCGCTTGCTGTCTTACCACTCATATCCCTCACTTGGGCATAATGTCTGTCTTGACTCTTCTTGCTTTGTGTGAAAAAAATGAGTCATGTTTTGCCACTCTCCTGTTTAGGTGGAATTTTATTTGGAGTGGAATATCGCTTTTTATTTTCATGATCACTGTAATCTTGTGATTATTTTGGTCTTCTAAAGAGAGAAAAATTACTAGATATTTGTTACAATGGGATAAAGATTGTGCCTAGAAAAAATTCAGTTTATTAAATGGTCTAAGATACTTTTAGAACTGATATATAAAATTCATACTAGTCAGGTGTACTATTACTTTAATCTTCAGCTGTCTACTGTAGTCTGTCTTAGTGCTGCGTGTAGATAGGATTATGCAGTTTCAGCCTTTATATAATACTTTTAGCTATTTTTCTATTTAGAAAAAAAAGTGTTGCATTAAAGAAAAGTAGTCACAGTATTTCTCTCTGAAGGGGTAAAGGCTTCTAGTCTTCTAACAATAGACTTTGTAAAAAATTTTAGGTTTGGGTTTTTGTCTTAAATTAGTGAGACCACTGCTACTTTAAACATGTTTTTATATGATAACCTTGGTTTTTATAAATTACACAAGAATGCCTGTTGATGTAGGTATATTGGTTTTCAACAACTCCATAATTCAGGATTCCAGTATTTTTTATATATACAAGGCATTCTGGGTAAGAAGAAAATGATCTCAAACATTGCCTGGATCTGACATAAACTGCAGGTAGCTTTCTTTATCTGGAAAAACACTTAAATACAGAAAAATACAGATAATGTAATAAATATCCAAATACAGAATAACTAAATGTTAATTTGTTATACTTGTTTTAAGTCTTTCTTTAATAAGTACACTTGGCGAAGAATTTGAAGACATGTCTGCCCATTTTTGCTCCTCTCTTTTCTTTACTCTCCAGAGGAGTTTAGTGTGAACTGCTTCTGCAGTTATATGACTTCATGTACTATTATGGCCAAGTGTCCCTTAGCATGCTTTTGAGACCCATCTCCTGTCGAAATACAGGTCTGGTTAATTCCTTTCAGTTGTTGTATAGTATTCCTTTGTAAGAATGGAGCATATTTACTAACAAGAGTTCTTTGTATAGTCTGAATAATAATTGCTTATCTGTCAACATAAGCTACAAAGAGCTTTCAGTTTCCTAAGCTGTTGTTTCCAGCTGTGTGTCTTTTTCGGTAGCCTTCCTGAGTTTGACCTTAGGCCTTTCACGGTGCTTTTATCTATTGAACTCTTACACTACAGTAGAGTGCCTTGTGGTCTAGCTTTCCCACCCATGGAGTTGGTGGCCAACTGACTTTTATTTCTTTCTGCTCCAAGGCAGCTAGGAGACTAGTGAGTTGAACCAGCAGCCTGAAAAGTTTGGTGGAGTCTGTTTCAATCAGGCTGGCTGCTGGTGTGCCTGTGGTGGCGTCATCAGTGAGTCTTCTTGGTGTTGATTTCTCCCGCTCTAATAATGGGTAGGACGTGTCTGTCTCCTGAGGATATTCTGTTCACTTTATTAATTTAGAGGTTACTTTATTAATTGAGAACACTTTGCATTCTAAGGTTTCTTCAGGAAAGGGATGTGTCTATGCAGGGTTCTTTATGTGTGGTTATTTCAAAATAAGAGCTACACAATTAGGCTTTCTGTTGAAATATTGGAATCCAATGTCTGCCATTAAAAACACATTGGTTGCAAAGCTTTATTTTTTTTCTAAAGCATTGATTTAATATGTGAGCTAACAATTCAATCAAGAAAATAGATTAAAAAAAAAAACTTCTCCCAGTGTCCTTACTCTTGAATTCATAGTTATTTAAGAGCTCACCCTCTTTGAGTATCTGTTACTGTATCTTTTTTTCATTTTTTTAGAGGGGGGCGACTTTAAACAAAATTATCATAGAATAATAATGATGAAAGTATTATTGACTCAAGTGAACATTTTTAATACGTTCATCCTGTATATGGACAGCATGAATTTATCATGACTTCAGATCCCAGTTATGGAGTAGGCATCTGTTTATAGGAACCGTGCCAGGATCAGAATTGAGTTGCCTTTAAGGAAGTCTGGCATTCATTCACTCTGTACACACTTATTGAGCCCGTTTACTGCTTGGGTTGACTCAGGGCCTCCAGTGATGAACAGGACGGGCACAGCTTCCTCTTCCACGCAACTTTACTCTAGGTGGGAAGCAGTCAGGAGAGCAACGTTTGAGCTGTCAGGTGACAGAAGTCCTGCGCTGAAGGTAGAAAGGGTGATAGTGCTGGGGAGGGGGGGCAGCAGCAGTCTTGGGCCTTCATTCACCCAGAGCCTCGTTGTGCACACAGGGGAGGCATGCATGAAGAGTAAAACTATTGCTTAAAATAGTTAGGATCATGGTGTGGCCATTCATTCATTCATTCATTCACTCAGAAAATGTACTGAGTATTTTGCTTTGTGTCTGGAAATATGCTAGATGATGGTGATCAGTAGTGAACAAGAGGGACAGAAATGTCTCTCTTTCATGGAGTTTCGATTTTGGAAGGGGAAGACTTACATAAACAAGGAAAAAAAATGTGACGATTGGTGCATTGCAGATGGTTAGGGAAAGCAGGAGGCAGTAGGATACTCTAATGGAAATAGACTGCCAAAGGATAAATTTTAAAGACATCTGTAAGATATTCAGCAGACTTTACTTCATAGTGTCCATTTCTCCCCATTCCTATATACTTTTCCTGTGCTCGGAGTCTATTGTATTGAAACCTCAAGCATGATTTTATTGTCTTAACAAAATCCATCATCAGTCCTAGGGTGCTGGAGACAGATTATTACCTTCCCAGAAGGTAATCTTTTCAGAGCTGAAGTGAAATATGGTAAGTTGTTTTTTGGAAGTGTTGAAGAAAGGAGAGATACTGTACCTAAATTGTGTTTGCAAAAATATAAAGTAATACAGCTCTTTTTATGCAGAGTGAAAAAAGCTGTTGTGGAGCCAATAACTTTAAGTTTATATCTGGAAAGCTGAGACCTGATAGATTATATGTCAATTTGGTATATAAGTTATTTGGTAACACATATAGCTTGAGTTTCAAAGTATTGTAGCTACATTAGGAACATACTACAAAGGAAGGATGTGTATTGCTAACACCAGAATTTCATGAACTCCAGAGGCGCCTGGGTGGCTCAGTCGTTAAGCGTCTGCCTTCGGCTCAGGTCATGATCCCAGGGTCCTGGGATCGAGTCCCGCATCGGGCTCCCTGCTCCACAGGAAGCCTGCTTCTCCCTCTCCCACTCCCCCTGCTTGTGTTCCCTCTCTCGCTGCGTCTCTCTCTGTCAAATAAATAAAATCTTAAAAAAAAAAAAAAAAAAAAGAATTTCATTAACTCCAGAAAAAGGAAGAAAAGCAATTTCTTTGCAAAGCATCTTTCTTCATGTATACGTGTGTGTGTGTGTGTGTGTGTACTTCATTTATGTGTACACATATAAAATATATAAATATTTCAAAATTAATATTTAGTATCAGAAATGTTGGGGTGCTTCCAAAACTTAATTAATACAAAGTCCAAATACTTTTTTCTCCTCCTTTTTTGAAAAAAAACAAAAGCTCTCTTTTTTAAAGTAGTTTCAGGTTCACAGCAAAACTGAGCAGAAGGTACAGAGTTCCCATATACCCCTGGTTCCACATGTGCACGGCCTTCCCCCACTATCAACATCCAGTGCCAGAGGGGTACATCTGTTAAAACTGGTAAACCTACGTAGATACATCATTATCACCCAAAGTCCGTAGTCTACATTAGGGTCCAGCCTTGGTGTTGTACATCCTGTGGGTTTTGACAAATACATATAATGACATGCATCCACCATTGTGGTATCATACAGAATAGTTTCACTGCCCTGACAATCCCCTGTACTCCACCTATTCAGTCCTTTTTCTCGTCCCAATTCCTGGCAACCACTGACTTTTTTAGTTTCCATAGTGTTGCCTATTCTAGAATGTTATATAATTGAAATGATACGGGATATAGCCTTTTCAGATTGGCTTCTTTCACTTAGTGTTATGCATTTAAGATTCCTTCATGTCTGAATTATGGCATGATAGCTCATTTTAGCACAGAATAATATTCCATTGTCTGGATGGACAACAGTTTATCCATTTACTTACTGAAGGACATCTTCGTTGCTTCCAAGTTTTGATGATTATGAATAAAGCTGCTATGAACACTGATGTGCAGGTTTTTGTGTGCACATGAGTTTTTGACTCCTCTTAGTGAATACCAAGGCTTTCGATTGCTGGATTATATGGCAGGAGTATGTGTAGTTTTTTTTTTTTTTTAAGAAACGGCCAAACTGTTCCAAAGTGGCTGTGCCCTTTTGTATTCCCACCAGGAAGGAGTGAGGGCTCCTGCTGCCCCCCATCCTGGCCAGTATTTGATGATGTCAGTGCTGTAAATTTTGGCCCTTTTGGTGTGTGTTGGTATCTCACTGTTTCATTGTTTTAATTTGCAGTTTCCTTTTTTTTTTTTTTTTTTTTAGATTTTATTTATTTGATAGAGAGAGACACAGCGGGAGAGGGAACACAAGCAGGGGGAGTGGGAGAGGGAGAAGCAGGCTTCCTGCTGAGCAGGGAGCCCAAAGCCGGGCTCGATCCCAGGACCCTAGGATCACGACCTGAGTGGAAGGCAGACACTTAACAACTGAGCCACCCAGGCGCCCCTAATTTGCAGTTTCCTAATGACATATGTTGAACATCTTTTCATTTGTGTATTTTTCCATTTGTTTATCTTATTTTCCATCTATGTATCTTCTTTGGTGAGGTATCTGTTCAGATCTTCTGCCCATTTTTTGTGGTGTTCATTTTCTTACTGAGTTTTAAGAGTTCTTTGTATATTTGGATGACAGTCCTTTATCAGATAGGTCTTCTGCAAATATTTCCTCCCAGTCTGTGGCCTGCTTGTCTTCTCATTCTCCTGACAGTGCCCATTGCAAAGCAGATGTTTTTCATTTTAATGAAGTCCAGTTTGTCAATTATTTCTTTCATGGATGGTTGGTACCTTTGGTGTTGTCTCTGAAAAGTCACCACCAAACCCAAGGCCATCTAGATTTTCTTCTGTGTTATCTTCTAGGAGTCTTATAGTTTCTTGTGGTGTGTGTGTGTATTTATATTCATTCTGGTTAAATTGAATTGCTGAGTAAAAATGAAATGATATATTTACCCCTTAAAAAAATTCTGTCCTGTTGTTTACAGATGGGGTGATAAGATGTGCTTGAGGTCACACAGATAAACAAGGCCAAGATGGAGTTTTGAGTTCACTTGGCAGTTTTCCCTCTTACCTTTTACAGTCACTGGGACTTGAGCGCTTAACTTACTCTTTTGTAAAAATGGTATTTGCATTTCCTGAAAGGAAGACTGTTGTTGGTCTTTTTCTCTCTGGGTCTCTGAATGAACAAATGAATGATTACAGAAAAGAGGTACAGTACTTGCACTGTACATGGATTGGTAAAATGTTTAAAGATTTAATGGAATACTTTTTTCTACAAAGCACTCTTGTGTTTCCTTCATGATAAGTTTATCCAGCCATTTTTGATGACATTTTCAGTACTTGGAACCTGACCTCTTACTGTTGAGAAGTTTGCTGGATTGTGACCTTCTTTCCTTGGCCTTTAAACCAGCACTTTATAATTCCAAGGCTCCATGTTTGTAAGACTAAAAAATTAACCATTCCTCCTTTCACATTTAGTGCAATGCATACTTCTGCTGGCTTTGTAGTCTCTGTATTCTTTGCTTTCTAAGACAGGTGAGTTCCAGATCTTACTGTTTGAAAATACACACTTCAGAATGACAGTAAGTCACTCCTTGGTGGAGAAAATAGTTTATAGGGTGCTTAGCTTTATCTAAATTCCATTTAGAGTATGTCAAGGAAGTCAATACCCAAGTTAGTCATTGCTATTCATGAGCATCTACAAACTCAATAATTTTCACAGATGAGTATGCATAATATAGGGCATAAAGAATATTACTCAAAAAAAAAAAGAATATTACTCAAATTGTTAAGAAGAAAAATTAAAATGTTAAAGATTATTCCTAATTTCTTCCAAGTTCATATTGCTTCATTTTTTTGGCCTTCATTTCGCATTTTAGATCCTTAGTTCCTAGTTTTATATAAACATTATCTGAAATAAAGAATAGAAAATTGGAAAGAAAAATGATTAAAAGTATGTGCTGTGGTTCTAGAGGTACCAAATCATTTTTTCATTTCTTGGAGGAAAAAAGTCTAACTTTTGAAGGAGATTTCATTTGTAAAATTGACTCTTTACTTAATAAGCATGTTTAAATTCATTGGTGATAAATATGCATGTTGGTATAGTAAAATCCCATTTTTTACATAATGCTTTAATGGAAATGGCAGTTTTATGAAATGAAAGTGACTAGTAAAAATCTGAATGATGCTCATAAGCCCTTACATCATTTTTATTGAGGTTTTTGTATATTCTAATTCATTAATACAGGGAAAAAGGAGGTCACTAACATGGTTTATTTCCTATAATTACTCAAATCGAGGATAATTTATTTTCAATAAAATTCTTAGAGTACACTGCCCAGGGTGGGGAGAAGAGGGCTGGCCTGTTTTTACAAAATGTCTAGATTTTTACTCATGAGACTTTGCTGTTTTAACAATGTTGTTCACTTGCATGTATTTTCAGTATAGTTCCCTCTAAATTTTTACAAATAAAAACCTATGTAAGTGCAAGAAATCCCAAACACTTAAAGGCCCAGGATTGAGTGTTGAAGGAGAAATCTGGATTATTTATTTATCCTACTTAATACTACAAATATTGTTTGTCTTTTAATAAATTAGACTACCTTTTATGTGATTTATAATGTGAAACATTATTTATATTACTGTGTAATAAATTAACTGGGGGGAATTTCCAAAAACCACTTAGTGTTTACAGTTAAATTTGGTTTATTTTTGTGGAATACCCAGAAGAAAAGGTCAGTGTAAGGGATAAACAAATACTTAAATTTTGGTGCGCCCCTACCCCCAACTTCTTGAGGTAGGGCAAGGAGGAAGAGACACTACAAACTGAGTTGGAAACAAGTAAATATTCTTAATTTCATCACAGTGAAATCTTGCCAACAACCCTATTTTCTGCTCAGTATACTTCAGACCACCATAGGAAAATCTGTAATTTTTTTGGATGTAATTGTGGGCCATTACGAATGCTTGGCATTCTCATCTGAAGATGCTTCCATGTTCTTGAGACAGAATTTTGTTGAAACTAACAACTTTAAGTTTATATCTGGAAAACGTTAAGGCCTGATAGTTTCATAAATCACCATCAGATTGTCGGTACCCTCCCTCCCAGCCCGCCCCCGGGGTTTATATTTGAAAGCTCATTCCTTTTCAAGTGTCTCTTTGTGTAGACACACAGCTTGTCTGTTTTCTTCTCCTTTGCCCCAGCATTGTGAGCTATTTGAGCTGGAGCTATGCTTATGTGAGTTCTTGTGATTGGCAGTTCTTCTGTAAAGGCCAGGAATGTGGACATGCGTGGTGTGTATGTCATTTGTTCATGCATGAGTGTGTGTGTGCGTGTTTAATTGCTGTCTTTGACTCCAGAAAATCAGAGTTGTGTTTAGCTGTTCTTTTTTCGTTTTACCACTGCTGAAGTGATCTCCACTCTTAAGCAAGCAGAGAGTCTTTTGGGGGGATAAGTCAGATTGTGTGCTTTGTGGAGAGTGGAAAAGGGTAGAGGCGCAGAGAGCTGCTGCCTCCATAATCCCCTAAACACGTTTCAGCACCAGGGATACTGTTTCTCCCTTGATGCCCAAAACTTGATACAAGGACAGAGAGTTGTCGGCATGGGGCTCTTCCTCATTGTAGCTGAAAGTCTTCTTAGGCCACAGAGTACCTGCCCTCTTGGGTAAGCTTTTGGCTCTCAGTAAGGAGATGACTTTGAGTGTAGTGAGAGGGTTGTTTGTGATGGGCGTCAGTAGGTGAGATGCACTGCCGAAGATGCTTTTACCCATGTCTGGCCACAACTGCACCTACAAAATGCCTGATCCCAGAGGGCCAAAGGCAGGGCTTTTTAGAAAGATAATCCAATGGAAACATTCTCTTTAGGCATGTCATTCTTGAAGGTGCCATTGCCCATGGAATGAGAATAAATTCTAGCGTAAGTAACTTAAAACCGTCAATGACCCAGTAGTACAGGTGATTCTGCTATAATGCAACGTATGCATTCCTAAAAATCGCCATACCACATAAAATAGCAGGATAAACGCTGTAGGACTTACAAGAGGGAAATGAGGTTAAGTCCACAATGTTCAAAACCTTTGTTGGTCATATACACACACACAGACAGGAGCCTAATCATGGTTTTACACACATTAAATGGGTAGGAAATACGGTATTGTATTTCAGTAAACATGGCACTTCACCTTGAAGAAGATGTGAAGTTTGCCTGTGGAGGTGGCATCGGGATAGTTGTAGTTTGTGAGTCACTGTCCAGTGGAGGAAGGAGGGCAGATGGTGACTGTGGGTGTGGGTGGTTGTGGCTGCCAACCCACAGGTGAGCTGAGGTAGCTGATAGGGGTGGTGGTGGTGTGTGTAGGGGGTGTATTTTGTGTATTTCTAGGCAGCTTGGTTCAGCTGGATGCACTTTTCTGTGTTCATCTAGCATTTCTTGTAGACAAAATCATGCATAAGCAAATGTGAAATTTGTTTTATGCTCAGATTGTCCCCCTAATATGCACATCAATCACAGTGGAACAAATTCACGATTTCAAACTAAGCTTTATGGCAGAACTGGCTATAGTTTATTTGATTTTGGAACTGAGTCCCTTTTCCTTTCTTCCTTTCCATCATTATTGATTTCTTAATTTATATTTAAGTTAAGCCCATATCAAATTGATTTTTTATACCCTGAGTGCTTCTGAAGGAGAGAAAGTAGCCTGAGATTTTAATTTTGCTAGTGCTTATCCACCTGGTAGTTTCCTCCTTGGCGAATATCTTTGCCTGCCTGTCTGTCTGTCTGTCTGTCTGTTGTCTATCGTCCATCTAGATACACACACTCTGAGACCTTTACTAGATGCTTGGAGGTACAGAATGTATTCTGTATTCTGGAGATACAGAAACTGGTAAGGTATCATCCTTATCTTAAGGAGCTTAGAGTCTCATTGAAAATTTTTCAAGGCACAGATTTGAATGTCTTTTTTGGGTTTCCTTAGGGAAACCCATTATTTATTTCTTGGTTTGTGAACATAGGAGCACACAGACCTTCCCACCCCGCCTCCTACTCCTTTGTAAATGTAGAGATAGGAGTAAAGAGCTTGTGTGGAGGAAACTCAAAGATACCATTGATTTACATGGTGAAAAATGTCAATTTGAAAAGAGGTTGAAAAGGACTTAGGAGGTCTTGTAGTCAACCCTCCCACTGACTCCTTAATAAACCTAGTGGTCAGGTATCCACGGTAGAGCAGTAAATGGAAAAAAAGCAAGTTTCAGAGTAACGTGACTAGTATGATCCCTCTTGTTGTCCCCCTCCCGGTACATGTGTGTACGTGCTGTTTGTATAAGCACAGATGATGTGAGAAGATCTCCCGTAGTAGTCACCTCAGGGGACAAGGGAAAGCTTATTAACTTCCTCTTTATACATCTCTTATTGTTTGTCTTGTTTTAAGAAGCATGTTTTACTTTTTTAATTAAAAAATCTAACAAAGTAGAAAATGAATAAATAATAATAATAAAAAATACCCTCCGGGCCCTGAGCTTTGTTTTCATCTTCTCAGTAGCCTGCGTAGTTATAAAACTGAACATGATGTTCCAGGTGTGGGCTGCCTAGCAGGACTCCGACCTTGCTGTAGTTAACGCTGTATTGGGGGGGGGGGTTCTGTGTTTATAGACCATTAACACCTTAAAGTCTTTTTTACACCTGCTACCCTTGGCACACTCTGCCCTTGGTAATTGTGGGACCCAAGTTTAATCCTTCAGATTCTGTTAGAGGTCATCTTATTGTGGAAATCAGTATTTAACATAGGTTAAGAACTGGTCTTGGATTGGATTCAGGCTGCCTGGTTCAGATCCTAACTACCTACCACTAACTAGCATGAACACTTAGACAAGAAACGCATATTCCTGAGCCTCCGTTGTCGTCGTCGTCTTCTTTTTTTTTGTGGGCAGCAAAGCAAAGTTTATTGAGCGATAGTCTAAAGCTCCAGCAGAGGGAGGACCTGAGAGGGTTGCCCGAGCCTCTGTTTTCTTATCGGTAAAACGACAATAACCATAAAGTTGTGAGGTTTCAAGGAGAGCCTGGATGTTAGAACGCTTACCTAGACTGCCTGGTAGTGTGATGAGAACGTGGTGAATTTCAGATGCTGCTGTTAGTGTGTTAACGTCCGTTCCTTTCTCCCATCCGTGATAGTGAGCTAGTTTTGGATCTTGAATCTTCCCTTAACTATATACCATATCCCTCCCGACCCCAGAACATAAATCAGTCAGTCTTCTAAACTTTCCTCACAAGGTCTCCAATCAGTCTCTGCCTCATTCCACAGGTCCCTTCACCGATGTCGTCACCACCAACCTAAAGCTTGGCAACCCAACAGACCGAAATGTGTGTTTTAAAGTGAAGACCACAGCACCACGTAGATACTGCGTGAGGCCCAACAGTGGGATCATCGATGCAGGGGCCTCGATTAATGTATCTGGTAAGTCCGGAGACTGGAGGCCAACGGGGGGGCTAAAAAGTCCCCCTAAAGCCAGTAGGATTTCTTAAAGTTTGCATTTGGTATAGCAAAATAAGACAATAGACTTCTCCCTGAACCCGCCACCCTCTGATTGAAAAGCTTAGTGGGTCCCACTCACCTATTGGTTTTCCATAATTAAAGCCTCTTTGGTTTAATGCTTACAGCCTTCTGTGCCTTAATAGTTACAGCAAAAGTAAAGTGGTAACTTTAGACTTTACTTCAGAATGAGTTTGGTTTTCACTCCCTTGAAATTAAATCTGCCCTTTGGCAATAAATAAAAAAGGGCTAAACAAACTTAATTTTACTTTGTGGGAGAATGCTAAATGGAGTTATTTTCTTATTTAAGCTAAATGGTTTCTGACATTAGGCTTGTGTCATTCCCAATGATTGGTAACTGCACTTTACTGATCGTGAAAAGCTCAGGGAGGTGAGGACTGAGGAGACTGGACTATATCCAAGGGCGAAAGTTTTGTGCGTGTCTGATGGGTTTTTCCCTTACGGTCTGAGAATGCATATATTTTCCAAAGTCCAGCTTTTGAAAAGACGCTGGTAGAGTGCCCAGATTGAGAATTGGATTTTAGAATTAAGGAGATGTAAGTGATGGGTTTGAGTTTAAATGTCTTTTAGAAATGGAATAAACTTTCAGCTCATTAGAACTTCTGGATCCAAGATGCCTTTTGTATTTGTGGAGGAGCTTGTGGGGGAGTGTGTGTTTATCCTGTAAAAATCAGGAGACTTTGTGTCACAGAGGGTTCTGCATCATTAGAAGCTACTACTCATTGAGATGGGTACTTGACTGGCTTTTTCCATGACAGATTTTGATTGTGATGCATTTGGCTATTCATTTGACACCTAAAAGAAAATGATTCACCTCTTTGGAAAGATATAAGGTGTTTCATTATCTGATCATTTCTGTAAACTCTTATTCCCCACATCCATTGGTTTCTCTCATTATGGTGCTCCCACACCAGCTATCCCCCTGTGTGCTTCTCTCTGAGGCTGCAAGACCTGATCTGGACACTTGAATTGGGTTGTTATTCAGGAAGTCAGAAGGGTGAGAGCCAGATTTTATTGAGGGTCTCCTTTGTGCTGGGCCAGCACACACATTATCTCATATAATTTCTGTTATTTGGCCTGTGAGGAATGCATCATTACCTGCCTTGTACTAAGAAGGAGACCGGTGGCTGTAGGCTCACGAACCTAGCAAGTGACACAGCCAAGATGTGGATCACTGTGTCTGGCTCCGAAGCCCAGACTAAAGTGCAGCGTGTTGGGGAAGGGAAAGGGTCTGAGCTGTTGGCATTTCTGTACCCCTTGGATCCATATGGTTTCAGTTTTTCTGCTGAAATCTTTATTCCCTTTTATTGACTTTGGTTTTCCTCTTGATTTCTTTGCCCATATCAAATTTGAGCAAGGTTGTCAGTAGATGAGAATTACAAATTTTCAGGGTAAATAAGGGGGCAGCAACATAGTTTCGGAATAAAATGGTCTCAACGGGCAGTTGTACAGTGTAGGTGTTCTTTCCAGTATGAAATATAAATGTGTGTATATCTCTTTCAGAAAGGCTCATCCCTCCCCCAATCATAGGAATGGTTGTTTTGTTTTTTGTTTTTTGTTTTTAAAAAGATTTTATTTATTCATTTCTTAGAGCACGGGAACTGGGAGGGGAGGGGGGGAGAGAGAATCTGAAGCAGACTCCGTGTTGAGCATGGAGCCTGATGTGGGGCTCGATCTCATGACCCTGAGATCATGACCTGAGCTGAAACCAAGACTCAGATGCTTAACTGACGGAGCCACTCAAGTGCCCCTATTTTTATTTTTTTTAATTAAAAAAAATTTTTTTGGAATGTTTTTTAAGGTAATAACCCTGGGCATTTGTTTTGATTTATAATTCCCTGCTTAAGGAAGACTGAAGATTTTGTGGTTGTGGCCTTTCTTTTGCAGATAAGAACGGAAGGTACAGAGAATGGGTGTGATTATCTAGGGCCACATGGGTGACTAGTGGCAGAGCTGGTACTTGAAACCAGCTTTGCTCCTGACTCGGTGGCTCTTCTGTGATATGAAGCTGCCTCAACAGTGTTAGGGGGTGGCCCCACTTACAAATGAATATAAAATTTTACATAAAGTACCATGGTTCTCAAAATGTAATGTACTTGGGGGAAAGTAATTGAATAATAAAGTGCCCGTGTGTCTACAGGCCTGACTCCTAGATGAAACAAGATTATGTTTGCACATGAGAAGGGCTCCCTTGTTATTATTTGGTGTGTATTTTTCGCACTGCTTGAGGTGCACCTGGGTGAAGCCAGGTGTCGCTGCATTTCTGGGACAGCATCTTCAGTTGGCAGAGGTTGCTGGCACCCATCTGCTGCCGTTTTCTGTGCTGAGGGACCAGTGTATAATGTATTAGACATTCGTATCTCAAGGTAAAAAGCACTGAGCTTTTTAAGGTCCTCTTAAAATGCAGCTATATGATGACATCTTGGTGAGTACGTAGAGTTTCTAGGTTCCTTTGGGAGAGAAGATACCCTCAGGACATGAAGGATACCAGCAGAAGGCAGTGCAGATTGTCCACAGGCCAGGTGCACACATGGCCACGTTTGGTGTTAACCCACTCTCCTCCGAGATCACTAGATTTGAGGTCTGGGAACCTGAGCAGAAAGCTTAGTTGTGCTGTTTAACCTGTTGGCCGATCTTACATTAATAGTCCAATCTATTAATGTCTCTAGGTTCTAGTTTTCTCATTTATAAAATGGAAGGAATAGTATCTGCCTCACAGAGTACTTTCCAGTGCTGTGTTAACTGAACACATGGCACAAGAGTGGGATTGTGTTATCTTCCCCACTAGCTTTGATAAAAACTGTTTTTGTTGAACGTGGATTGTACATACTTGAATTGCCTTTTTAGAAATAAATTAATTCCATTTTATTATTTGACTTTTTCTAATTTTAATAAGTGTGTATTTTTTCTTTCTATGATATGCATTTGTTTTCTGGTGAAAAACCACTAGTGAATTTTCAAATATAATCTATAAAAAGGTGGCCATCAAATCAACTTAAAATACTACCAGGATTGCCCTGTCTACCACACAGAATGTCGGCATACCCGCAAATGACATGCCTAGTACATTATTTCTCTCCCATTTCTGAAAACCCTTGGGATGTGCTAGCTATTAGGGGAGGTTATAAATCATGCTTTGAGAGAGGGGGGCAGGGAGGGAAAGAAAGAGAAGGAGGAGGAGGAGATCCACCCACATAGCTGGCCAGAGGGACTGAGGTTCTGAAGGCACACAGATCAGGGTTGTATGGGGGCACGAGGGGAGACTTTGTAGCTGTTAGGTACCTTTCTGACACACCCTGTGAAACTCTTCTTAGCTTTTAGGTAGGCTTGATATATTCAAGGGAGCTTAAATTGTGTGTCAAAAGTCCAGACTCTGACCTATCATGTTACTTTCTCCAGAAGGTGGCAAATTACTTATTGAGTCCTTAAAAAATAACAGCTCTGTTTTAAAAACTTAGGTGGTAAAGTAATGGTTGGAAACAGGCATAACCTAGACTTTTTGTGTCTGTAGGTGAAAATGTGTGGATTTCCCAAAGGGATGGTTTGAGGTCTGGTCACCTGGGTCTAGAATGGGAATCCTTTTCTTTGTCCTTTATGTAGGTGCTCATTTCATCTCATCCCATTCTTCCAGTAGCCCCTTCTGTGGTTTGTGTCTGTTGGATGAGGCAGTGTAGTAGGTGAGGGGGTGCAGAGTGCTTTCTGTTTGCATTAATTGGCCCAGAATGCCATGGTTTTGGCCCTTGCTCCTTGATACACACCATCTACTAGAGATGGTTTTGAATTATTCAAATCTGGACCTCAGCAAAATAGCTACACTTAAATGGAGATTGGAGAAGCGGAGATTGGATTTTTCCCCCCCTGAGATTTTAAATGCAAGGAAAATAGAACTTTTTGAATTAATGAATTGTTTGAAGCAGTGGGGGGTCTCCCCATTTGTTCTAGCTTTACAAAATTAAATCGATTTTCTGAACTGTCTGGTGGGAAAATATTTTTAAGGTAGATAATTTCTGAAAATGTCTTTGTGGTAAGCTGTTAGTGGTTGTGGATTTTTTTTTTTAATACTGCAGTTTAATAATGAGGGAGTTTTCCATTAATATTCCAAACCATGTTTGCCAGCGGATACAGCAGGTGAAGTGGTAAAATTATGGGCCCATCAAAAATACTTATGCTTCCTGTAATATGATATTAAGTTTAATATTTTTATAACCTTCACTGAATTCTAATTTCACTAAAGTAGCAAGCATGCTTCCATTTGCAGTTCAATTATGCACATTGGTTGCCTTTGTACCAAGCAAATTAGAAATGCAAAATATCTGTATGTGGGGGGGGGCATTGGAAAGAGTCATTAAAGATACCAATATTTGGGTACAGATACACTTTACTAAGTGAACCCTGGGAATTGAAAATGGATTAAAGACAAACAAACACAAATCTACTAGTGTCTGAATCAGTATTTTATATTAAAATTCAAAGAATTAAGGAGCAGTGTTCACTTCTGACACACAATCCTTTCCAGCACTCCTTTCAATCACATGTTAAAGCATAGTTCTTCCAGTAAAATCCTGAGGACAGAGAATTCATATCAGCAGCTCTTCTTGGATGGAAACATTGGTCAATTAATGTAATTGGGTAGTATTGCAATTGATAATTAATCCTTTTAAGATTTTGCTGACTCAGTTTAATGGAGCTGCTTGCCTGCCCTGGACCAGTCAACCTTGGGCTATAGCTTTTAGGTGATTAGCACCAGCGTATAAGTGCACTGCCCTTAGAGAAAGAAGCCAGGCATTCATCTGTCAAGTGCTGATAGCAGAAGCTAAATTTGGGGGGTTTGGGCATCTTAACAGCAACATTCTTCTTTGTTTGATCATTTGCTTTGGAAGCCTCTGATAAGCAAAACCTTTTTATAAATGATTTTCATGAACCAAGTTTATTCTTCTCAGATAAGAGCGACTCACATTCATCATACCTAAAAGATGTCTTTAATCTTTTTCACCAGATAGATGAGAGATTCTGGTTTTTTACAAAAGGAAATTAATAAAAATTCAGCCTAATTATGCTTTTTAAAGATTTTTTAAAATTTTACTGTGATATTCAAGTTTCTTAAGAAGAATCCCATGTTTTACTTTGTAGGAGTATGACACAGTTTATTTAATTTCTTTACATTTTCTTTTCTTTTTCCTTTTTTATAAAGATTTCATTTATTTGGGGCACCTGTGTGGCTCAGTCGGTTAAGTGGCTGCCTTCCTCTTGGGTCATGATCTCAGGGTCCTGTGATAGAGCCCTGGGTCTGGCTTCCTGCTCAGTGGGGAGTCTGCTTCTCTCTCTCTCAAATAAATAAATCTTTTTTTTTTTTTTTTTAAGATTTTATTTACTTGAGAGTGAGAGCTCGCAAGCGAGAGAGCAGAAGCAGGGGGAGCAGCAGAGGGAGAGGGAGAAGCAGACTCCCCCACTGAGCAGGAAGCCCCACCTGGGCTTCGATCCCAGGACTCTGGGATCATGACCCAAGCCAAAGGCAGATGCTTAACCAACTGAGACACCCAGGTGCTCCTGTTCTTTACATTTTCAAAGATCATGATCAAGATGACTTATCAGGTACACTGAACACCTCACTTAGTGGACAGTAACTTCAGCTTTCTGCGGAGTCACTGAGGAGCAGAAATTAAGCTCAACTTTGGAGCAGCCAAGAGTTATGTTCTTTTCACTCATTATAGTTTCTTGCATATTTATTTATTTATTTTTAAAGATTTCATTTATTTATTTGACAGAGAGAGAGAAAAAGGGCACAGAGGGAGAGTGAGAGGGAGAAGCAGACTCCCAACTGAGCAGAGAATCTGACATGGGGCTCAATCCCAGGACCCTGAGATAATGACCTAAGCTGTAGGCAGACCCTTAACCGACTGAGCCACCCAGGCGCCCCAGTTTCTTGCATATTTAAACACTTGAGCTCTTCATCTTGACTCTCTTGTTTACTCTTGCTTTATTTTTTAAATTTTTAAGTTTTTTTTAAAGATTTTATTTTTGAGAAAAAGCACGTGATCACATGTGGGGGGAGGGGCAGAGGGGAAGAGGCTACCCGCTGAGCAGGGAGTCCAGGGCTCAACTTGATCCCAGGACCCAGGGATCATGAAATGAGCTGAAAGCATACGCTTAACCAGGTGCCCTATTTTTAAAAAATTTTTTAAACATTTTATTTTTAAGTAATCTCTATACCCAAAATGGGGCTTGAACTTACAACCTGAGATCAAGAGTCACACACTCCACCGAGTGAGTCAGCCAGGTGCCCCTTCTCTTACTTTAGACTGTTAACCTTGTCCTGGCGTCCGGCCCATTACAGGCCAGAATGAAGTGAAAGGGCTTTGGGAGGTAGCCACAGTGAAGGACTGGACAGGAATATCACAAAGGGTGAGTAGGGGAGAGGGTTCAGAAATAACAGCAGGGGACTGGGATGACTTAAGCCTCAGGGCAGACAGTTCTCCGTATTCTAGTTGATCAGTCCCAAGAGCCATGGCTTGTAGGTCTTTCTAAGCTAGAATATAATGGGTGTTCATAATCCCAAGAGTTAATCAGAAAAAGGCTATATTGTATTCCATTATAAAGTATTACAGGAAACAGGAAAGTATGTTGGAGTTTTTTTAAAAAGATGTATGTTTTTAAAAATGTTTATAAAAAAGAGTGAATGAGGCCTGTTCTTTGGTCAGTGCTGTGCATCTGGCACATCTCATCTTCCATTGACACTGAGGTACATTTGTACTAGTCTCTGCACAAATAAGTCAACCAGACAATGAGCAGTTTGTTATCTACGATGGGCTGTACTGAATTGGGAAATTCTATAGAGAACACAAAGATAATTCAATGTTAACTTACTTATAAGTAGATAAAATTATTTGCCTGCTTGATTTGTCATTCCATCCATAGGACCCTGAATAGGCAGAGTCCCGGAAAGCAGTTATGTTTTCAACATTTTGAGAATCCTAAAGGAAGTAATAAATTTACTCATGATAAGGGTACACAGTCTACAATTCTGAGTTGCTTTGCTTTTGGCTAGAATTATTTCACCTCATTGTGGTAATACTGGTCTTTTAAGCTGATCAGGCTCTGGCTTGTTTCTGATTAGCTTAAAAAAGTAGAGCAGGAACTACATTACTACACCATCAATGCAGTTTGGTAGAGAATAGCCTTTTGGCGGCACACAGGCGATCAAAAAGGAGAAAGAGGGGACAGTTGTGATGCGAAGATTGGAAACTGCTGTCTGAACCCACGGGTAGGAGAGAGTAGCTCTGGGAGGTAGGACAGAAGGTAAGCCAGATGGTTGCGAGTGAAAGAAGGCTTCCTCTCTTTGTGTTGCCCCAAGGCGATTTTTAGAGGGAGCATGATTCAGGAGTGCTTTGAATGTTGGAAGGGAAGAAGGTACACACCTGTCAACCAATGAAAAACTAGTATCCAGAATGTGAGCTATCAAAACATGAAGTCCTGGTTTCAGTCAAATGGGGTAGAAGGGCAAACATGTGGCAAGGAGCTTAGGCATCTCAGTGTCAACAGTGTCCACTAGTAGAATAAGGTCCCCGAAGAAGAATGAGGGTGTGAGAGAGCATTCTGGTAGGGGCCACAGTGTTAGGTGAAATACTGAATACACGTTCTGCAGGTGTGGTTCCTGGGCTGGTAGAATCAGTATCCTGTTAGAAATACATGTTCTCAGGTGCCTGGGTGGCTCAGTTGGTTGAGCGACTGCCTTCGGCTCAGGTCATGATCCTGGAGTCCCAGGATCGAGTCCCGCATCGGGCTCCCTGCTTGGCAGGGAGTCTGCGTCTCCCTCTGACCCTCCTCCCTCTCATGCTCTCTGTCTCTCATTCTCTCTCTCTCAAATAAATAAAATCTTTAAAAAAAGAAAGAAATATATGTTCTCAGCCCCACCCCAGATGTGTTTGAATCAGAAACTCTGGAGGTGGGTGGGGTCCCACCACCTGTGTTTTAACAAGAACTCCAGGTGATTCTGATGCATGCTGAACCCTGAGACTCCCCTGTTACCAAGTCAGATTGGTGGGTTAAGTTCTGGAAGGTTGGTGTATTGAGATGTGAGTAGGGCAGGAAGACCAAAAGAGACGTGCCAGGTAGGACCGACATGATAAGAAGAGACTTTGGTAATGACAGAACACCCTGTGAGTGGGAGTGTGGCCAACAGATGTGTGTACCTGTTATGGGTCTGTACCGGGAAAGCTGAGGAGACTGGGAAGAGTTGCGCTGATTGTCTTTTACTTGGGAAATAGGGTTTTTTTTGTAGGAGGGTTTTGGTCTGAGGAATATGGTAATAGTGAATAGGGTGTGTCGGGAAGATTAAATTGACGGGTTATAGGAGCTGTGCAGGGTGATTTGATGGGAGAGACACTGGGAGGAAGGGAGAAGAGCTCCTAGTTGGAGAAATCTAGATGTCAGTGGGGGCCTGAGCTGTGATTGTGGCCATGTAAAACGAGGAGAGAGACATCTCGAAGGGGAGATTCTGAGATTAAAAAAAATAATGAAGCATGTGCCATGCTGCTTGTGAGACTTTCATTCATTTGCTCTGTTCACATTATGATGCAGATGAAAGTGATGTGTAACTTTAGTGGGTTCTCGGAGGCTGTTGTGCTGCATTTAGTGAGGTCATCATTTCTCTGAGGGGTGTGTGTGTGTGTTTAGTAACACATATTCTGCATTTCTTCTCTTTTAAAGATTTTTATTTATTTATTGAGAGAGATAGTGATAGAGAGCATGAGAGGGGGAGAGTCAGAGGGAGAAGCAGACTCCCCGCCGAAGAGGGAGCCCGATGCGGGACTCTATCCCGGGACTCCAGGATCATGACCTGAGCTGAAGGCAGTCGCTCAAACAACTGAGCCACCCAGGCACCCCATTTCTTCTCTTTTGAAGGAAGTCTGATCTTACTGACCCACTGTTTTATGACCCCTGGAGGCCCTTTCCTGACAGGACCCCACTTCTGCAGTCTGTGACACAGCAGACATTGTATCACAAAGCATTAATGTTGGTGAATGGTGAGCGGTCTCCTGGTAACCAGCTTCTTCTTAATGTAGTATCAGCAGATACATTTTAAAAGTAGGATAGATGGTTCGTTTAAGAGGGTTTTATCATCAGGGTCTCTGGTATTCAAGTGAAATAAATTAAGTTAATGGGAAGCTCTTTTATAGCCTGTCACGGAAAAAAGTACATCATCTCTGTCACAGTTTGCATGTATGGAGCTGACAGAACAAACGATTAACAACACTTCTTCTGTCATGTTCTCATAAAGCTCCAGCTACTAGGGTTTAGCAAACTGAATTGGACATGAGATGATAGCAGCTGAGAAATACAAACTTTTTGACGTGAGTTGGGGGCAGTGTTAAGCAGGATGTGGATACTGAGGCACAGCGAGGGTTTCTGAAGGCTCTCAGGGTCTGGGTGGCCACTTGACTTCTTCATTCTTGCTTGCCGGTTGGGAGCCCCCAAGGAAAGGGGAGCTGATGGGTGGCAGACACCTTCTCCACTTGCTGCTGCAAGTGGAGGGAGAGTGGCTGCTGTGGGGGAAGGGCCGAGGCCACCTAATACCCTGAGCTTCCTGGAAGTTCACCAGCAGGCCATGATTTTCACTCCCAGTTTCACATTTTCAACTTGCCAGCTTCATGGTTGTTTATATTTCACAAGTCCCTGCTTCTGGCTGTCTCTAGTGTTCTTGTAAGGTGATTTGATTGCTGCCGATACCCACTTCTTTGTGTTTTTACATTCTTGTTGAACTCAAAAGTCTAAATGTAAGTGATAACTTTTAGCTGTTCTTCCTGATCTACACGGTGGCAGCTTGGTAGGTAGGAAGCTCTCTAGGCCTGGAGTTGTGCTCATGACCCCTGTGACATCCAGCGGTGCCTGTGGGTGTCAGCGCCCGTCTGCAGAGGTGGAGCAGGCAGCTGCTAGGTGGTTTGGTTAGAGGAGCACAGGGAACCCCAGACCCCTTTCTAAAGTGGTGGATACGCGTGCGTTCCTGCGTGCGTGCTTCTGTTCCTACCCAAGGCCTGGATGCATGCTGGAACTCATGGCTTGGTTTGTATGAAGTTGCTTTCTCTTTTATTTGTTTACCTATTTAAAGATTGTATTTTTAAGTAATCTCTATACCCAACATGGGGCTCAAACTTAGAACCTGGAGATCAAGAGTTGCACGCTCCGTCCACCGACAGAGCCAGCCGGGCACTCCAGTCGCTTTCTCTTTTAAACTGCACTTTCTCTCAAGAGGCACTGCACAAAGCCACCAATGCCTTCACTCGAATTGTTTAACCGGGTCGTTTTCCTCCTAGAGGGGCATGTGAGGCACCTTGTTTAGAATAACAGGGCTCTCAGCCTTTTGGTCTCAAGACCCCTTTACACTCCTTGAAATTGTAGACCCAAAGAGCCTTTTCATTTGGAGGTTATATTAATATTTATCATGCTGTAAGTTAAAGTGAGAAATTTAAAGAGTATTAATTCACTTAATAACATTAATAAGTCAATTACATGCTAACAGTGACTTTTTTTTTTTTTTAAGATTTTATTTATTTATTTGACAGAGAGAGACACGGCGAGAGAGGGAACACAAGCAGGGGGAAAGGGGGCAGGAGAAGCAGGCTTCCCGCCGAGTAGAGAGCCCGATGTGGGGCTCGATCCCAGGACCCTGGGATCATGACCTGAGCCAAAGGCAGACGCTCAACGACTGAGCCACCCAGGCGCCCCTAACAGTGACATTTTTAATGAAAAATAACTTCAAAAATTCAGTGAGAAGACTGGCATTATTTGACATGTTTTGCAAATCTCTTTATTGTCTGGCTTGATAGAAGATAGGCTTGATTCTCTTTTTGTGCTTTTGCATTTATTTAGTCTGTTACAATGTGTTGTTTTGATGAATGTATATGAAGGGAAGCCATTTTTGCCACACATATGTGGTGGGGGAAAGGAAGAGTGTTTTCAGTATCCTTTTCAGATAATTGTGGACATTATACTTTGATACTACACCAAAACTTGACAAGTGGCACTTTTCTTAAAGTTTAGTACAATGTGGAATCTTGAAACCATGACAGTATACTATTTGAACTTTGTTTCACTAAAATGCATTGGTCTCTTTTGCACTTTGAATGGGTTTTGCAATACTGTATGTTAGCTGAGTTATGCAGATCTTCCAAGTGTTGACATATTTCATGACGCAATATCAAAAAAATCACTGATCTCATCAGAAAAGTCTTCAAGTATTTGGGAAACTGGGCTCTTGATGTCAGCTAGATGTTTTCCAAGAGTCTCCTTTTGGTAGAAAGCTTGGATTTTATCATTGGCAACAACTACTGTAAGTTGTTTTCCTTGAGGTGACAGGCACAGTTGATTCATTTTTGAGCAGGTATCTGCCATATACCCGGGCCTGCATAACCATCATTTTCCTGTCGATTGTTCTTTCTAGGAACTGGTGTTCCATGAGAAGGCTTCTAGTTCAGCTCACAATCTAAACATGATACAGCCGTTTTCCCAAGACAGCAGAGCACTTCACGTGTATGTGCATTTCCTCATACAGAGTGTTAAGATGTGTTGTCAAGGGTTGAAGTTTAGTAAAATGAATCCTTTTTATTGCTTCCTCCAGGATATTATTAAGTGAAAACGGCCTTTTAAAAAAAGCTGCAAGTGTGTGGCGATGCCTGACACGGAGACCCTGCCATGTGGGAGCCGCTGCTGGCCTGTGCTGAGGTGTTGCTAGTTTTACTCTTGGCTTTGCACCAGCCATCACTGCAGAGCTCGGCACCGGCGGAAGGACAGGTGTCTTGGTGTTACCGTGCCCACGCTGTCGACTTTATGGATCACCTCCTGGGGTACCTGTGGGCTCCACAGATAGTGCTTTGAGAACCTGGGTGTGGAATCTGACTCTGGAAGCAAAGCCAGTGTGGAGTTCTGGCTCCATCTTTTAATCTGTTGGCCATGGGGTCTGAATGAGACCGGTGAGACCGGCCTTCTCTGGTGGACTGTTGCGAGGACTGGACGGGATAATGCAATGAGAGCGTGCCTTCTGTGGTGCCTAGGACATAGTAGCACCGCTGAGGTCCTTTTCCTTTCCTTCCTGGGGCGTTGGGAAGGTGCTGGGGACTGGGAGACTCGGCTAGGGTGGAGAGATGGAAAGGGTCAGTTTTGCCTTAGCGCATGCCTGGAATCCACAGGAAGGCCTCTTGACTCTTTTTTTCTCACTTGCGCTGCTTCAAGGAAGTGGGGAGGGGAAGGATGCAAGGGGAACAGCAGACCTTTCTGAGGCTGTTTGTGGGTGGAGGGATCTTAGGTTCTCTGGACCTGTCGGTTGTCTGTGTGACCCAATGTAGTTTGTGCTAAAGAGCCAACTCTGAAAATTAGCAGTGTCTTCTGATTACTGCCATCTCCTGAGCACTGGGGACTCTTTACAGATAATTCTGATTCAGCCTCATAGCTCTCCATGGTGGAGGACTATAGGGGGCCTTTCATGGCTGGAAAAATAAAATCTCAAGGATGAGGCAGTTTTTAACCTAGAGCTTATGTGCTGCTGGAGATCTGAGTGTGGTCTAGGACAAAGTTTTCTTCTTTCCCATACTAAAAAAATACCAGGGCATGATTTTGTCACAGCCAAGTGAAATCTGAGATTCTCAAAACCTAATTACATTAATTTTTTTTTTTTAAAGATTTTATTTATTTATTTGACAGAGAAAGACACAGCGAGAGAGGGAACACAAGCAGGGGGAGTGGGAGAGGGAGAAGCAGGCTCCCCGCCGAGCAGGGAGCCCGATGCGGGACTCGATCCAGGGACTCCAGGATCATGACCTGAGCCGAAGGCAGTCGCTTAACCAACTGAGCCACCCAGGCGCCCTACATTAATTTTTTAAAAATGAACATTAATCCAGGGGTACCTGGCTGGCCCAGTTGGTTGGGCGTCTGCCTTCGGCTCAGGTCTGATCCCAGGGTCCTGGGATTGGGCCCCATGTCCGGCTCCCTGCTCCATGGGAGTCTGCTTCTCCTTCTCCGCTCCCCTCCCACCCGCTCATGCTTGCTCTCTCACCCTCTCAAATAAATAAAATCTTAAAAAAAAAAAAAATGAACACTAATCAGACAGTAGTTTGAACACTGTGGCCTAACTTCAAAAAAGGTTGGCAGTCTCTGTCCAAGAAAGATCATAGTACAAGCAAAGGCAGTGGCCCCCTCATTTATTATGTGCATTTTCCGTGTTGCATTCCTGGAGGTAGACAAAGCATGACGGGAGCTTAGCTTTCAGAAGAAGAGTCTGTGGGGCTGACCTGCTGGTCTGCTCATTTGTTCCCAGGGTTAAGTGTCAAGCCCATGTGTGTAACGATGCCCCAGGTCTGTCCACAGAAGAGCTCTTGCCAACTTGGTGCCAGAAGGGGCAATAGTTGCGTTCCAGGTCCAAAGCCACCAGCAAGAGCTGCTTTTTTGGGAGGGAACCGTGTCTCTGCACCTGTAAGAGTAAAATTCCAATTAGAGTGGCCTTGAGTTTTAAATGACCTTTTGTTCTCTCTGCTGACGGTCACACTTTGGATTTTGGGTACTCAGAATATCACTATTGGTATCCAGACTTGATGTCATGTGTGGATAAGCCCCCAATTTTTTCTTTTTAAAGATTTATTTATTTATTTTAGAGAGAGAGCTCGCGTGTGGTGGGGGGAGGGGCAGAGGGAGAGCAAAGCAGACTCCGCCATGAGCATGGAGCCCGACGTGGGGCTCGATCTGACAACCCTGAGATCATGACCTGAGCTAAATCAAGAGTTGGACGCTCAACCGACTGAGCTACCCAGGTGCCCCATATAAGCCCCGAATTTAAGAAAGTTTTGTAGATTTATTGATTTTGTCCTGAAGAAGTCTCCCAGTAATGTCCCCTGTAGCTCAGAGAGCGTGTCAGATGGCTGGTGTGGGCAGCAGAACTGCGTGGGTGACTGTGTATACCGAAACATTGAAATCTGTGTGGTGTTAGATTTCAGTAGACTTTCTCTGTCCCGAAGGTCAAGGGAACTCTGCATCCCCAAGATGGGTGGCAGGGATATTTGCATTTCTGTTCTCTATCATGTTTGCTTTTATACGATGTGATGGGGAGTGTGAATTCAGAGTGTGAATCTGTCTCCTATTGGAGTGGTCAGTGTGGCCGAAGGGTGCTGGGCTGTACTTGGCTCTTTGTTGAAGTTTTGCTGCTTCCTGACACTTGACTTTGAGCAAGTCACTTCACTTTTGTTTAGCCCCAGATTATTCATATGTGAACTAGGGTTTAGGACAAACTGCAGTTTAGGACATGTGCCCTTTATCTGCTGCAGGGGGTAGTTGATGGCGAAGCTTTGGAGGAAGCCGCAAGATGGGGCTCAGAGGCCAGAGAACCCTGATTGAGTGCCCTGCAGGAAAGGTGCTGGTGGAGAAGAACAGCACTCTAACTGGTAGAGGACAGGGAGTCAGTCCTTTGTGGTGGGCCACCTGCAGTTGAGCATCCCTCCCCTTCGTGGTGTGACGTTGGGCAACTTAGTTAACCTTTCTGTGCTCCAGTTTGCTCACCTGAAAACAGGCATTAAAATAACCTCCGTAGCAGTACCTACCTCTTAAAGTTTAAATGAGGTAATAATAGACCTAACATACAGAGCCAGGTTTCTGGCTCATGGGAGGTGCCGAATCCGTGTTAGCGCTTCTTTAATATGATTTTTTTTTTAGGATTTTATTTATTTATTTGAGAGAGAGAGAATGAGAGAGAGCACATGAGAGGGGGGAGGGTCAGAGGGAGAAGCAGACTCCCTGCCGAGCAGGGAGCCCGATGCGGGACTCGATCCAGGGACTCCGGGATCATGACCTGAGCCGAAGGCAGTTGCTTAACCAACTGAGCCACTCAGGCACCCCGTGTTAGTGCTTCTCATGATCAGGACTATAGGAGGCTTTTCCTGTATGTGAGAAAGGTGTGTGTCAGGGAACTTAACCAGATGTGTGGTTTAGCCAGAGCCTTGCAGCACATCACGTATTTTTTTTTTTTTAAGATTTTATTTATTTATTTGAAGAGAGAGACACAGCGAGAGAGGGAACACAAGCAGGGGGAGTGGGAGAGGGAGAAGCAGGCTTCCCGCCGAGCGGGGAGCCCGATGTGGGGCTCGATCCCAGGACCCCAGGATCATGACCTGAGCCGAAGGCAGACGCTCAACGACTGAGCCACCCAGGCGCCCCGCACATCGCGTATTTTAAAGCAGCCGCCGTTTAACAAGGGTGGTGGGTACTAAGGAAGCCGGTAGGAACGGGAATGCACCTACTCAGTGTGGTGGGCGTGACTTGTCCGAGAGAGCCTCTATGTGAGATTCCTTTAGGTTCTTGGGGAGGAAGGGAGGCTTTATGTGATATTCCTCTAGGTTCTTGGGGAGGAGAGGTGGTTTGTACACTGGTGGTGTTTTTCCCATTGCTGTGAGCGTGCTGGTTGTGAAAATTTCCTAACATTGCATTGGCAGAATTGTATTTGAAGCAATACTTGAATACCTTGGTATGGGAAATGGACAAAGAAAAGCTAAAATGAAACCGTCACATGTCTTGGATTATTCTAGTTTACTTTCTGAAGAGATCATTTCGCTCTGTTGTCTTGAGCAGTAAGGCATATGGTATTTGCGCCTGGTTTACCTGTCTGTAGGACCTGTAGCGGACCTCTGTGTCAGGTGGGCGGTCATGAAAGATCGGGGGGGGGGGGCTAGGAATCAGAAGACCTGAATCCTAAGCCCAGGTCCCAGCTCTGCCACTGTCTGCTGTTTGACTTTAGGCAAGTCCCCCAACTTCTCAGGATCTCAGGCTTGAGACCTGAAAAGCGGAGAAGATGCTGGCACCTTGCCCTGCTGGCCTCACTGGGGCGGTGTAAGGCTCAGATGAGAATCCTGGTAAACTGCTGTACAACCGAGATACGAGTTTTAACATAACAAATGGCTGCTGGTAACCAAGCTCTGACCCTCCTAATGAAATATTTTCTTTCTCAGTGATGTTACAGCCTTTCGATTATGACCCCAATGAGAAAAGTAAACACAAGTTTATGGTTCAGTCTATGTTTGCTCCGACTGACACTTCTGATATGGAAGCAGTAGTAAGTACTGAATGCTTCTTACTTTTTTTTAGTAATTAAAAAAAAATGATTAGGTACAGAATTTTGGGTGCATGCATTTCAAAATGTGTCAAAATTGTCTTTAAAGGGGAATGGTGTTTTCAAGGAGGTTTGTACTTTGACTACCTTTATGGTTTTTCTTAAACTTTGATTTTAACATTTTATGTAACTTTCCAGAATACTATTCTTTTCTGACTTTTATATCTCAGTTTGCTTCAGCAGTTCCTTGTTCTGATGGATTGTGTCTTGAATGGTTTGAGGATTCCCTTCCTTTAAACCCCCCTTCTATCCCCCATAGAAAAGGGTCCTTCTTAGTCTAGGGAATGTCTCTTACCATGTCTCCTTGCACACACCCCCCCTGCCCCAAGAACCCAGAGGGGTGTGAGAGAGTGGAATACTTAAATGTCCTCCAACGCTTGAGGGTTTGTTTTTCTGCTTGGTTCTGGTAAGCATGATTTTTTTTCCCCTCCCTAATTTCCCTCATTCCCCCCCCCCCCACTTAAATACATGTTTAACTCTGTCTCTCATTTTGGTAAAAATAAGGTAACTTTGTTTTTATAAAATGAATAAGTGATACTATATTACTGGGTTTTCTGGGAAAAGATTATAATGGAAATTCTCCTTAAAGTAAGCTTTTTCTGCATTTGAATAAATCAGCGGGCATTCTGTTGTCTGCGGGAATCACAATGTACAGATAAACCTTACCGTGCACAGCCCCAGCTAGGACAGACTGGCCAGTCCTTGAGCTCACAGATGGGAAAAAGAAGTTGGGGCTCCCTCAACACCTACATCACTTTCCAGCTTGCCAGCCCAAGCTGGGAGACGGGTCCCCCAAGGAGCACCTGCAGACGGGAGTCAGCCGTGGCTCATGAAGCACTATGGTTTTTCTCTTTCAAAAGTTTTATGTGAAGGGCTTTCTATGCACAGCTTCCCTTCACGTTCCAGTGTCACCACTCAGCCTTTTCTGTTAGTCTTGGAAAAGCATAAATGACCATCTTTGTGGATGTTCAAGTTTGGGGCAGGAGATGAGGGTAAGCTGGGTATTTTGAGGTTGGAGAGAGATGAGTGATAATAGGCAGCCTTCCCCTTTCATAAGAATGATTATTGAGGCATTTACTACTTTTTCTTTTATTTCCCAGAATATGATATATACTTCATGTTAATTTGTGTGAGCAAGGAAATGTATGGCAAATACAAAATTTGGAATATCTAAGAATGTGTTCGCTTGGCTTTTGCTGCATGGCTTAGTGACAAGAGTGACATGGGCTTGGGCGTCTCGGGCGTGGGGCTGAGCTCTGCCTTGTACTAACGTTGTGGCCTTGGGCAGTTTTCATTAACTCTCTGTAGGATTGGGTCACCTGTAAAAGGGGGATAAAAACCTAGGTCACACATTGTTGTGGGATTCAGTGTGCTGTGTGTGTCGAGCACCTGGCACAGTGTCCGGAGCTGTTGTATCTGAGGGCTCTTGTGGTCCGGGCCCTCTACATACAATAAACATGAATTTCACTCCTTTTTATGGTAATTTTTATAACACTTAAATTTTTTTATATGAATGTACATTGTAGGAAATTTTGGAAATACACAAATAAGCAAAAATAAAACTAAAAGTGACCCGTAATTTATTTACCCTAGATCTAACCACTGTTATGGAGAGCTTTGTGCTATTTCTTTATTTTAAACTATATTTTTTGTATTTTGATACACAGAAAGCGGAAAAAAATTGTACAGTGACTACTCCTATAACCTTTACCTAGATTCACCATTTAACACTTTGCCACATTGGCTTCATTTCTGTTATAAACTTTCTTTTTTTTTGCCGAACCACTTGACTGTAAGACGCAGACTTCATGACACTCCACTCCTACACGCTTCAGAACAAGGACAGTGTCTCACATAGTCACAGCACTGTCCTCATAGCTGAGAAAGTTGACATTAATCCAATCATGTTATCTAACAGAGAAACCTATATGCAGCATTTTCCAATTGCTCCAAAATGGCCGTTAGTTGTTGTTACTCTAGTAGAGTCCAATACCCTCAACCTTTTTTGTTTTTCGTGACTTTGAATTTTTTGAGTCCAGGCCAGTTCTGGGATTGTCCAGTTATTTCCTCATGATTAAATTAAGGTTAAATGTTTTTTGGCAAGAATATTCCATAAGTAATGTCATTGTATGCATCATATCAGCAGGCATTTAATACTGGGTCGTCCCTCTATTGGTGATGCTCAGTTGGATTACTTGGTTACGATGGTGACTGCCAACTTCCCAGTGTCAAGGCACAATTGCCCCTTGTGGTTAATAGGTAATCTGTGATACTCTTGAGTAATCCTGGATGCTTGGAGATCATGTGAATATCCTGCTCATCAGCAGTCTCACCTGGTGGTTTTAGTGTCCAGTGATGATCCTTGGTTGATGCTCTTTTGACACAGGCACACGTACGCTCTGTGTGTGTGTGTGTGTGTGTGTGTGTACAGAGGAACAGACTAGACTATTGCCTGTAGCTTCTTCACTATGATTCTGTGAATTTTCTCTGTGTAGTCTTCAGTATCATTTGAATGGCATGCTGTTCCACTGAATGGATCTGCCATGATTTATTTGGCAGTTCCTATTGTTCGACATATAGATGGTTTCCTATTTTTGGCTCTTGGTACTTGTGTTGCGCTAGCTGCCTCCTGCATGGTCCTGGGGCGAGGGTGGAGAGTTTGTTCTTTTTTCCGTATTGTAACCTTCTTGCTACGCTGGTCTGCAGTTCTCAGCATACCCTGGGATTCCTGCCCTCCACTGCCCAAAGGAGGAGGATTAAGCCAGGAGTACAATCCCAGAGCATGGATTTAGCCAGGAAGTCGTCCCCACCAGCGGGCTGGAGGGAGTGGGGGTTGGCCCAGACAATGGCTTGCTCATAAATGTGCCCCATTGGTAGTTGGCAGCGTGGTTCTAAAACCACTCCCAGGTAGTATACGCTTACTTTAAGAAGGATGTACCCTGCAAAGTAAATTTTATTTTCCTAAGGAGAGCCAAAGTTACCTCTGACCGCTCAGACATAATTTAGAAAATTCCTCTTCCTTCAGCGGTGGTTGTCTCTGTTCCATGTGCTTCCCACAGACTAGCAACAGGAGCAGCATTGGTTGACTTGGAGGAATCAGGCCGCAGGACTGGGATTTGTGAAGTGTAATAAATATTCAGGAAAGCTAGTGTATTTAATCTTGTCATGTTAAAAATATTGAAATCTTAGCAGACGTAAGTTCTTTATTTGATATACATCAGGGCTTTCTCATTAAGAATATTTTTTTGAAATTGTCAGTTATAGGAAGAAAATTATTCTTCCAGCAGCTTTATAATATCCTGATTATTAAATTTAAATTGTTTTAGTGGAAGGAGGCAAAACCGGAAGACCTTATGGATTCAAAACTTAGATGTGTGTTTGAATTGCCAGCAGAAAATGATAAACCAGTAAGTATGTTTATAGTTAACAATAATTGAATGTTGCAAGCTGATTCTCATTTGCATACCATCTCCTGCAAAACCAAGATTTAAGTTGGCAAAGTATTTTCCTTCTTCTGAAGTCTGATGAAAAAAATAAGCTGAAGTCAACAAATAAGTGGGCCTTCATGAAATCAGCCTTTGAGAGACTTGCAGAAAGACAACTAATTGAAACAATTTTTTTTCTTGAAAAGTGCAACCTGTTGGCTATTGAAATGTCATAAATCCTAAAGAGCTTCTTTGACTTGGCAAAGTTATAGGTTGCTGTGAAGAGTGGGTAAGTCTACAACAGGGAATAATTTGCCGTTTATCATGGTGCTTGATGGACAGGTGGTAAGCTCTCGGGTTCTGTTGTTTCACAGACTGCTGTCTTAGGTCTCCCTGTCTGCACTTTCCCCTAACACCACCTCACCACCCCCTTAACCCTCCTGCCTCTTTAGTCAGACCTGCTTTTAGATTAGGGTTTCTCAGCCTCAGCACTATTAACATCAGGGCTGGATCATTCTCTGCCATGGGGGCTGTTTTGGGCCGTGTAGGATGTTTAGCAGCATCCCTGGCCTCTCCTCACTAGATACCAGCCATCACCCCTCTCGTGTGACAACGAAAAATGTCTCCAGACATTGCCCTGTGTGCGCTGGTGGGGGCGGAATTGCCTCCTGTTGGGAGTTGCCCCCTGTGCTGCCTGAGGGGGTGAGGGAAAGGACTAGCTGCCTCCAAGCTGTCAGCTTGCTTTTCTCCATGAAACCAAGGGACAGACCTCTCATGGCCCTTGCTCGTGACCAGTTGGGAGAGCAGACTCTATCTGAAATGCTGATTTGGACCTTCCTTCAACTTAGAAGAACTTAAATTGTATTAAAAAACACCTTGCAGAATATTCTACTACCCTGGCTGTTAATAGATGGAGTTGGGAAATCGAAACGCCCACATTCCGTGAACATTGTCCATAGCGATCTGCAGGAATGCTGTTGATCTGTGCCACTGCTTCTTAGTAGTTTCTTCCTGCTCAGCGACTGACCGCCATCATTACCCTATTTCTTGGAGTGGGTAATAGGTTTTTTGTTGTTGTTGATGTTTGTCTCTTCCCATTGCACATTTTGTCCCGGGAAGGTCGGTTTGGGAACTTGTGAGACCTCCTGTTCTGCTCCTGGCCCTGTGCTGTACGAGCTTTGTAGATGGGGGCCTTGCCCTTTGCAGGGCTCCCCTCTTCTCACCTGGAAAATGAAGGGTTAAGCTCGAGAGTGCAGAAGGGAGAGTCAGTCGTTTTCGGTGTGCTGCACAGAACCCCTAGGGCAGTGATCCCCAGCACACCTGACCACCTCCATGCCCTCCCTGGCACCGGCTCCTCCCCAGTCACTCTCCAGAGACCGTCATAACTGTCTCGGCAGGGAAGTGGGGGATGTGCAGCTTCCCTCGATTGAAATATTGCAGACACTGAGCTAGTTTCACCTTCAACCCAGCTTCGAAGTCCTGAGTTCGTGAAATAAATCGCTCTCTGTGTAACGTCCTCCCTGACTTCCCACCTCCCCCGTCCGGGCCCGTCCTGGGGATGTTGAGGTCTTCCTGGTGGCAGTAATTTATGGCTAATAACTCCTGAGCTTGCACGATTACGATATGCTAATTTTTGCATGGCAGGAATTTGATAGTGCAGTATGCACAGCCCTTTTTCTCTTCCTTTGAAGTATTAGTCTCAGCCGAACTTCATTATTTGTCCTTATCCATAATTTCTGGGGCCCAGTTGCTTTAGATTATTAAGATACTAGATAAAGTGATCCATTTTTAAAATAAATGTGACATTTTACAGTGTGGATGAAACGCTACCACGTGTGGTGTTTGCTGAGAACTACTTTACTTTGCATAAAAAAGTCCTTTATTACATAGTTGGTGACACTTGGGCTTTCATTTATTTCTGAACAGCATGATGTAGAAATAAATAAAATTATACCCACAACTGCATCAAAGACAGAAACACCAATGGTGTCTAAAGCTCTGAGTTCTTCTTTGGATGACACTGAAGTTAAGAAGGTGATGGAAGAGTGTAAGAGGCTGCAGGGAGAAGTGCAGAGGCTCCGGGAGGAGAACAAGCAATTCAAGGTAATGGCATCTTCTTTTTTTTTCCTTTAAGATTTTATTTAGGTAACCTCCATGCCCAACGTGGGGCTCGAACTCACAACCCCAAGATTAAGAGTCACATGCTCTACCGACTGAGCCAGCCTGGCGCCCCAGTGGTGTTTTATTTCCTGATAGTCTACAGAAAACAGGGGCTTTTCCACTGTGATCTTGGGTGGGGAAGTTGACACATCCCTGCATTTGTAGAATTGTTTTGTATTTACACATCCTTTCCCTAGGGAGAAATTTCTATGGCTTTCATCAGGTTCGCAAAAGAACTCTGACACATTCTCTCCTACCCCCTAATTATCCAGTGTCCCTGAGCAGAAGTTTCTCAGCTATTTAAATTCTTGTTCCCTTGTACTTGACATGTTATAATTTCTTTAATCTTCTAAACCTTCTATGAAGTAGGGATTGTTACCATCCCCAGTTTACAGATGGAGGAGACTGAGAAACAGAGAGGTTAAGTGACTTGCCTGAGGTCACACTTCCAGTGAGAATTGAACCCAGGCTTTGTGCCTCAGAGTCCACATCCATTCCATTCTCCTGCCTCAGCCTGCAGACTCTCGTCCTCTTGTAAGGAAACCAAGCCTCTCTCGCCCTCCCGTTAGTGTCAACCGAAGACAGACTCTGAGACTAAACACAGAACAGCAGTGGTTATAACCCTGCTCCATCCCCAGTGGGTGAGAATCTTTCTTTAGGAGGGTAAATAGGTACTCTTTTAATATAGGCATAATTGTCATTTTTGAAGATTCTAGGTGGGTCTGGGCAGTAGGGTCTCCTCAGACTGTTCACACGGTGATGAGATTGGAGATGGAAAGTTGTCATAGTAGACAGGTGGAGATTGTAGAAGGAGAAGCCTGGGTCTCCAGCTTGTGGGTGTTGACGAGGTGGTTGGCCTTGGCGTTAGAAGGCCGGGCTGCGCTGGGTGGTAAAGGGAGGTGGGGCGCACCTCGTTCGGCCTTGGCGGCCTGAGTTGTGCTAGTGCTGGCTCACACTTGACTAGCTCGGAGTCTGTCGTGGTCACAGCATCTCCTGGGCCTCCACCCGCAAAACATATCCAAGGCCCCTTCCAGCTTTAAAAGTCTGTCTGTTTCAGACAAGGTCTTGATGAGAGTGTTTCTGAACACCTGGTCATAGGAGCTTCTGTTGCAGCTTAAATCTGAGACCGGACTAGTCCCTTCTCGATCATGCCACTCACCCGCCCTTGGCATCCGCTCTTTAACCACCACAGCACCAGACACCCACAGTAAATACATACCGTTCAGTGGATGACTTCTTTTATTCTGACAGTGCCATAGATACAGGAGAACTGACTGTCTGGAGAATGGCATCATCTTCTTTCTTTGCAGTAATCTTGATTTGCCTCCTTCAGTACCTTCTTTTAGTATGGAGTAAATTATGAAGCTGGCATTTTACTTTTTGGCTAAAAATCTAAGATATGCCTAAAGCTTCTCCTTGAGCGTATTTCTCTTCAGAAACAGAGTCCTGTGCCATTTAAAGTGATAAATAGGTAGAAATAGCTTCTATATAAACCCAATAAAATAAATGCTGTATTTTGCTGTGCCCATTTTTTTTTTTGAAGTTAATCGAATAACACCAGTCATTTATCACTGTGCAGTGATATTGGCCATGCCCCATGAGCAGAATATCTTTAAAATATTATCAGACCAATCTTGACGTTAGAAGATTCTTTATCCTGCCAAACACTGATTTCTTGTTTTGTGTTGTTTCATTCTTTCCTTTGGCCAACACATTTTCTGAGGCTCTCCCATGTACCCGGCACTGTGGGTGCAAGCATGAGCTATCCCAGCCATGGAAGAGCTCCCTGCTGACCAGGGTAGCTGGGGACGCAAATACTGACGACCCGAGTGATGAGTGGCCCCACAGAGATGACCACAAATGCCGCGGAGACTCAGCTCGATGGACTAGCTGCCTGTTGTCTCCAGGACTGGCTAGTTTGGGGATGAGGAGATGGGGCAATTAGCCAGAGATGCACCTGAGCCCAAGTAGAGAGGCCTTGCTGCATGCCCTGTTGAGGAGTGTGGACTTGGCCTTGGGATCAGTAAAGGAGGAAAAAGTTTCTATTCCATGCATTAAGTAGAAAATATCAGAGATGCCTCTGTCAGATTCAGTGACATTTTAATATGCCACATATCATGTTTTCTATCTAGCAGTCTACATGTAACTCATCAATACAGAGCTCTGCATTTGAAAGCTTCAGGGCCCCCCACTTCGTAGTTTCTTGTGATTTTTATGTTTGCGCTTTGGGAAGTGTCTATCATTTCAAAACCTGTGCCTTGGTTAGGGAAGCCTGCTCAGTAGAGGAAAGGAAGACAGAGCGGGTTGGAGTCTGATGTAGGAGAGCGGCCCGGAGGCATGGCCAGAGAGGTGGATGGTCCCAGGGTGCAAAGGGCCTGGCTGACACTCTCAGGGGCTTTTTTTCTGTAAGTGATGGGGAACCGAGGCCCGCCTGCTTAGATGTGTGGTATGAAAGGTGGCTAGCAGCATCGTGTGCGTGGGTGAAGGCAAAGAGGGGCTTCTGGCAGTGTTTTCTCAGTGGCCTCAAGCCGGTACCTTCTCCGTGGGATTCAGTTTCTCCCTTTGAAAAATGAGGAGCCTGGCCCACACTATGTGATTCAAGTCTGCTTACAAGCCCACACTGATAAAGCTGGACAGTTGACTTCTCCTTCTGGTGCCTTGGGTTGTCTTTGAAATGTGCGCTTGCTCCCGTAGGAAGAAGATGGGCTTCGGATGAGGAAGACAGCACAGAGCAACAACCCTGTTCCTGTGGTAGCTGCGGCCGGGAAGGACGAGGGCCTCAGCGCCCGGCTGCTCGCGCTGGTGGTTTTGTTCTTCATCGTTGGCGTGATCGTAGGGAAGATCGCCTTGTAGGGGCGGCAGGCAAAGGGCGGCACGCTGGATTGATGGGCCCGCCATACCATGGGGTTTGAATTTATCATAACCATGTGTAAAAAGAAGTTAATGTGTGATGACATCTCACAGGTCTTGCCTTTACCCCTTCCCTGCGCGTGCACACGTGTGCACACACACACACACACAATTATAACGTAACAATCTTTTAGAAAGTGAAAAATGTATAGTAAATGATTGGGGGGAAAAGAATGGTCTTTATTAATGACAAGGGAAACCGTGATTAAATCGTAATGGCATGTTGTGTCACTTTAGACATTTGTAGCCTTGGTACATGTGGCTGGGTTGATTACCTCTCAGAACAAGACCCTCTTCCTGCCTGTTGGTGCTGGCCCTTGGGGAGCGGAGCCCAGTGTGGCGGGGAGGGCCATCCCCTCCACGTAGCACTCCCCCTCCTGCTCACCCCCGGCCTGCTGCTCCATGGTCTGCCCTGGGCCTGGCCGTTGGTTCCTTGGGACCGATGAACGAGGTCGGAAGCCAGCGGCGTTGTGCTGTGGCGGTGTCGGGTCTGCCCGTGGGGGGCGGAAGGCGGTGCTCAGCGGCTGACCCAACACTTTGGAAATGAAAGTCAATGCTTTGTTCTCTTAAAGGGACCAAGCTAAATTACTGTCCGTTCATGTAGTGAGATTGAATTGTTACTCAGAGATGTTTAATGCATATTTAACTTATTTAATGTATCTCATCTCATGTTTCCTTATTGCCACAAGATTATAATTAATGCTGTGGCCTAATGCCAGGGGGTGAGGCTGGCACTGCTGCTGGAGAGCCAAGGGCTCCTGTCTCTCCAGAGGTTCTGGGCTCTACGTACACATGGAGGTGTGGTTTGTTTGAATGTTGGACAGTTGCTGCCAGGAGGTGTTTCTCTGTGTAAATAAGTAACAACCGTCAGAGAGGGAAGTTCTTAGTAGCAACAGTCAACTCTGTTACCCTTTTGAATGGCGAAGACTAGCTGATCTTCCGTTTTGTTCCTTCAGTGCCCCTCTGCCACCACGCATACTTCCAGCACACGTGCCCCTAGCCTGGTCCTGACCTTTCCTGCGTGGCCCTCGCTCGGACTGGGGCCGCAGACGGAGCCAGCGGGGTGGGGCCGGGGGGTGGGGAGGCTCTTCAGATAATCGTCAAGTAGCGATTGAGAGTTTGACTGTAAATTAATTTTATGCCATAAAAGACCAATCCAGTTCTGTTTGACTATGTAGCATCTTAAAAAGAAAAAAAAATTAAAATAAAGCCCCAGAATTAAGAGTTCTTTTGTCATTTTGTCACACTTGCTATAGGGGGGAAATTATTATGATCCTCATTATTATTTTGTTATTGGAAGGTTAGTTCTAAAATGAGCCCTATCAATGAGAAATACATATGTTTAATGATTTGAATATATATATCTATCTATATATCTCGTGTGTGTGTGTGTGTGTGTGTGTGTATTTGTTGTTGGCTTCAACTGAGAGTATAAAAATAAAACTGCTGAAAATCTTAAGCAGCTGGTCACCCTTGCTCTTCCATTGCTTTGCCCCTCAGTAGAAAGAAATCTCTCCTCTGGGTCAAGGAGCCGTGCAGAAAAGATGAGAGATAAGCATGCTGAGCATGGCGCCAGGGAGTGGGTGGGTTTGAAAAGACAGATTCATCAAAAGGAAGACAGTTCTTAGAAGTCATCCGTTTGAGTCACGTTCCTCCTGAGCTTGGCTGGGGCGGAAGGGCCTTGGTTCTGGCCCTGAGGATCTGGTCAGGGACCTAGAGACTGGGAGCTGGGCATCTGCGGTCTAAGTAAGTAGCTTCTGTCTTCATGAGAAGTTACTGTATCCCGAGTGCTTTCAGGGAACATGGAGCAGACCTAGTTCGCAGCCACACACCTGGTGCTCAGATGGTGTTGAGTGCGAGCACGGGGAGGGCTGCCCGAGTAGAAGTGAGTCTCCAGTATTATCTTGTCCACGTGGATCCAGGGACTTATGGAATGGGGTGAAAAGACTGTGCCTTCTGCCATTAATTTTCTGTAAGTGGGCTACAGTCTGTCCAAATGTGGTAGCTGCAGCGAACCATTCTTGACAGCCTCCAGCCCCTCATGGCCTCGAAAGGACCGGGCTCACTCAGAAGGGTCTCAGACTGTTCCTGGAGTGCGGCACAGTCCCATTTCTGTGGAGTGGAGCTCTGCAGACTTTTTCTCAAGGGGTGTGGCTGTATGTTCCCATAAAACTTGATTCACAGAAACAGCTGGCGGGATTTGGCGTATGAGGCTGGAGCTTGCCCGCGCTTGCACTGGGGTGGCTGAGTTCTTAAAAAGAGTGCCTCGGATATCTGTTCTGTTCTCAGACTTGGCAGTGACTTCCTGTTTTGTGTATATGCAGGAGACGGCATTCAGCTTCTCAGGAGATGCGGGCCTTTTGTTTGTAGCTGAAAATCAGAATTTAAAATCCAGAGTTGTCTTCTTTCTAACTAATCATCCTGTAAGCTCTCTTTCTCCTTTCGAGGTTAAGATTCGGTGAACGCATGTTAGTTTATGGGGCTTTTTGACTGAGCAGAAGAAGGGAGCTTCCCAGGGAGAGAGGGAAGGTGATGGTGGGGAGATTGGATATTATGTAAATCATCCAGCAGTAAAGAGTGTGCTAGGAGAGGCAGAGTGTGTGCGCACAAGCACTGCTAAGGGTCAGGGACCATTTGAAGAGCCACAAACACTCAAGATCTCAAACCGGAGAAGTACGCACCTTTTGAGTGTCTTTCTTGGAATGACGGATGAGGAAGCATGAGGGTCAGGCAGAGAGGTAGATGTGTGGTCCCTTCCTGTGGCCTGGCCTGTCCCAAGCAAGAGGAAAAGAGTCAAGTAATCAGAATAAACTGGCCTGGCCCGAGCAGGGCTGACTGGCAAGGGCGCAGGCCGGCCCGAGCCCTAAGCCGGCAGCGGCCAGGCCACCCTCCCTCCCGCCTGCTGCCCCGGGCACTGCTTTACAGCACCTCCCAGAGCAGTGCCTTTGTTTTAGAAATCTGCCACCGAGCCCACCAATACATAAGAGATGTAAGCAATAACAGAGTCCTGTAAATTTTTATTGATTGAATTTTTAAATTGATAATTTAAGCTCCCTCCGCACAATACAAAGTACTTCTTAAAGACAGCAGGCTGTATTGTTTGTAGGTATGAGGACCCGGCTTTAGTTTTTTTTCCTTCTCCTAGTTTGCATGTTTTCCCGCTCTAGTCTTCTAAATTGCTGGCACCAGCAGTAATAAATACTGATAAAATCAAAATTGATTTTTACCAGTGGACAGTTTATGCCTAGAGAGACGGCTTATACCTACATAACACAGAAGGGGGAAAAATGAGGAACCTCCAGTGATCCGTGAAAACCTAAACGCTTTCAAACAAATCCCAGGAACAGAACTGCTATCCAGAGATATCAGTGTGGACTTGCAGGCTGTGTTGGGTCAGATATAACTGAATGCAGTGATAGCTCAGAGCTAAATAGCCTTTCAAATTAATTTGAAAACAAACTGTGTGTGTGTGTGTGTGTGTGTGTGTGTAGACCATGTACCATATGTAAGTAGCTTAACATTTTTCAAATGGTGCCTATATTTTTTGCACACACAGATCTTTATTTTTGCAAACTCAGAAATCCATGCCAAAATACAATACCGTTTGTCATTTTCAGTCTCTTCTCTAAACTGGACCATTTACAAGTTTCTTGTTATGGTTTGTGAAATTCTTAGTTTGAAAGAAAAAAATGAGAGAGATGGGACTTGGGTGTCCTGGTCACCTTGAGCACTGGACTGCCAGCCTTCCTCAGGTGAAGAGGCCGCTGCGCCCCCTGCTGGCGATGGCAGCTCACTGAGGGCGTCTCACGGGGCCCCGGGGTCCAGGGCAGCCTCCCCTGCCCCGGTCCATGGAGTCCGTCTGGCTAGAGGAGGAGCAGAACTAGGTCCAACTCCGGAGTTCTCCAAAGTGACCACTCCGAGGAGTCCTCTCTCAGTTAAGCGTGGGCATGTTTGCTGTTGCTGGGTGTGAATGCTTTCAAAGATCAGCAGAAAGGGACCTGTTCTTAGAAAGTCCCCCGAGGAGTCAGTCCTGCACACAGATCTGCTAAGGCCTGTGATTACCCATGCTTGAAGGCAGCTCGGGGACCACACGTGCCGCACGTCGAGTGGGGCCCCTTGGGGTTTCCCTGACGTGGTTGGGTTTGTGGAAGTCTTGTTTTCTTTTTTAACCTTCCTCAGACAGAGCTGCTTTGACAGCAGCCTTTTAGGGAAAGTTGCTGTTGTTCCGGTGTTCCCTCTGCCTTGTGCAGAGCACTTCCAGAACGTTCGCTCAAATAGCTGTGACCCAGTGGGGGTGGGATGGGGGGGTGAGGGCTCTGTTTCGCACATGAGGAAATGAAGTCTCCAAGAGGTAACACTGAGCAACTTCTTAGAGCCTCTCATTCGGAACGAAGTCGGTCTCTGAGAAGCCAGTGATGAGGCTGGGATGGCTAAGACAGGGTCTGGACCGCATTCCCACTCAGCAGTGTGAAGGCTCTGGTGAGTGAACTCGCAGTCTCAGCCACTTGGACCGCTTGTTCCCCTTTTATGTGTTTGCCTTCATACCTCATGCAGTTATTCTAAAGATGAAGTGGGCAGAATCCAGACGCTCATTGAGATGCTTTTTATTTTTCTTTTTGAAACCAAATACACTTCAGACAGCGAAGAAACTGCGTTTTCCATTTTCTGGTTACCTGAAGATCTCTGCCTGATGCTTGTGGGGAATGAATTTTGGGGGCTGTGGAAAGAAAATGCCCAGTCTGTCTCAGCAAGGCAGTGACAGGGATGCTTTCTGTGGGGCTTTACGTAACTTATAAATTAAATGTGAAGCGAGGGCAGATCATTAAAATTGGTATCACTGAAGTGGCCTGCCGTGGTTTAAGAACAGCCAAGCTGCTAGGCTCAGACCTCTCCCCGAATTAGCGCTGCACTTCTCGCGGAGATCATGGAAGGGAGCAAGTCCCAGCAGACCCTGGTAAGGGGCGGCAGCCCAGAGGCGGGCTTGGGAGGCTGTGAAAACGGGCCTCCAGCGAGACTCCCAGCCCTCTCGCTCCTACGCTCGAGTCCCATCTGCCACACACTTAGTCCACAGGGTCGACCCCAAAGAATGTCAGTTGGGGTGCACGAGCCTCCCCACCCCACGCCCCACCGACCCCCTGCGGGGGAATCCAGACCTCCCTCCATGGGGTGTTAGCGACGTCATCTATGCCACTGAAAAATAAGGTTTTGTTTTATTTTCATTACGGGGGTATTTGGGGAAATTTAGAAGACATGAACACACACGAACGGTTGTGTATAATAGTTACAAGTGAAACCCGTGGAGGTAGATGAGAGGTTGTCTCGAGTAATATAATTACTTCAGATTTTTTTCCTAATGGAATTAATTCATTAGAAAATGTCTGCATCGACTCCGTAGAAGAGGAGGAAAAAGCTAGCAACAAAAGCATAGCTATTACCTAACTTGCCGTAGATATTTGCAATCATGATACCTTGGAATGTTGCCACAATATGGATTGCTTTGATTAAAAGATGTCAGTTGAATAAAACAGTACCATGGGATAATAGTTTTCTGCCGCTAGATAAATGCTAATGTTTATTTTTAAACCAGGAAACATTGATCCTGTGACAATGCCCTATTAGAATTACTTTATTATACCACAGGGTTGATGTATATTTAATCATTCGGCTAATGGACGTGGGTGCAGGACTGCTGTGCGCTCACTGCATCCTGATGGACGCTGGGAGAGCGGCCCCACTCCTGCCCAGCGCCGCGGCCGACCCCAGCAGAACAGGGTCCCATTTACTTTTTGATTCTCTTCAGTACATGCCAACTAGGGTAGACAAATTTGATAGCTCAACACAGTTTCATTAAGGCTTAGTGCTAACAAGAATGCATAGCTTTTTGTGACTTAAAACAATGATAGACTAGCATGCATGTTTCTCACGTCAACTCAGTGGTTTTTCATGTGATACGAAAAGGTCTGGTTCTTTGTAGGAACCTGACGCCTGCATTCCCATCTTTCTTTTGTACTTTAGAAGCCAACTACATTCAGCTGTGACCCTCCACTGCGGCATTCATTTAAAACGAGGTTTTTCCCTTGACTCTTCTAGTTGGATTCAGAGGTCAGAATTTATTGTCTGTAATCCTGAGACCATGTGTACAAGAACTGCTTGCCTCCAGCGTTCACGCATTTAGCAAACATTTATCAGTTTACCTTCTGTAATATGTTAGATACTGCAGGAGATGCTGAGGAATTAATCAACAGGAGTGATTTGTTTTTGTGCGTTTCATTCGTAAGCAGCCTCAGTAAAGTGATTCAAGCTTATATGTAGAGAGCAGACTGCAAAGTACATTTGGTTCTCATTTCTGCTGCTAGCGTTTCCTTTTTAAGAATTTATAAACTGCTGCCATTTGGAACTTCCTATAAGAAACTCAGAATGATCTATTTAAATGTTTCCTTAACGTCCTCTCTCCTTTGTGAGTAAAGAAGTCATTTCAATGGTGCGCGCTGTCCCCCTCTGCTTTAAGCTTTCTCCCTGTCTTGGGGAAAAAAAAAATCTCTGCAGTTTGTGGTGTGTGTTTTTATTCTGACTTCAATGTACATTAACATTTTGGGGATTGAGTCTTTTAAGAGATGTCTTAGAATGCTATCGTTTTAATAATTTTTCTTTTCTGTATTTTAAGTTGTATTTCCTGTTTTGACAGAATTCATTTAAAAAGTTGGTGCAGGAAAGGACTCTTTACCATCATCCATTCTGGTTATCTGATATGTAATAAATTCATGGTTTTATGGCTGACTTTACATTTCCCGGAGGGAAGGAGATGTATCTCTGCAGTGTCCAGATCGAAAGAGCCATTCAGAGCGTGTTCTCAACATGTTCCGCCGTGTCGGCCTGATGAAGCCCGCCCTGCCAAGGCATAAACTTTTGTACTAGCTGTCTCCGTATTCTGTTCAATAAATTCTGTGCTCTGAATATATTTAAAGGATGCTTCAGTGTAAAATTTTTTGAACGGATGGCTTAAGAGCATTTGGATATGCTTTAGGGAACACAGCAGTGCCCATTGCTTTGCTCTGCCCCTGATTCTCAGGAACATAAAATCGGTTGAAAATGAAAAATCATAGATATCTTCTCTGACGGAATGACGGAATGACTTAGGTCAGCTTTCTCACTTTACTGATGAGGAAACTTTTGCCCAGTGTGGGGGCCAGGCACGCATTCCTGTACTTTCCTGAGGGGTGGGGGTGGGGACGATTTGTCACTGACAGAGTCCTGGCTGGTGGAGCTTGCTTCCAGGTCTGCAAGGTGCGCCGGCCTGTCTTTAAGCTGTGCTGGACAGTTCTCCCACTTACAGTGTCATCTTTTCAAAACGTTAATGACAACATTTTAACTTCTTTTGAAAAAGTGACACAAGCAAACATTAAGACTTGACACCAGTCCAAAAGACTCCCCCCTGCCCCAGGCCCAGACCCTCGCCCTTCTCCAGAGACTCCTGAATGCCCCATTTCCTGTTTGCCTCTTTCCAGAGACCCTCTCTGCACGTGTGTTCGAGCGCGCACAGCCCCGCGTTTCCTTACACGCAGATGGCACACACAGCCCGCTGTCGTGTTTTTTGACTTTGTAATATGTCAGAGATCATTTCATGTCCACACACATTTTCTTAATGGCTCTGTCGTTTTCCTTTGTGATGTGCCCGTAATTGACTTAACCAGCCCTCCACGGAGGTGCACTTCACCCGTTTCTGGTCTTGGCAGCTACAAACAGCTACAGCAACACCCCTGCACACGAGCGGGAATAATAGGGCACAGTTCCTCGGGGAGAAATGGCTGAGTCAAAGGGTGCCTGCATTTTAAGTTTTGCCCCGTGACTTCCCCACCGGCTTCCGTGGAGGACATGCGAGCTCCTGTCCCCCACCTCCCCCGCCCCCTGCCCAGGCTAGCACGTTGCCATGGCTGATCTTTGCATTTCTCTGCTCATCTGGAAAGGGCGCACAGTTTCTTGGTTTCAGTCCACATTTCTTTGCATGAGGTTGAGCAGCTTGTACGTGTAAAGGTCGTTTGAACGCACACGTGAAGATCTAGAATGATGGAAGTTCAGAGGAAGGGGAGTCTTAACCGTGGGAAGGGCCAGTGGTAGAACAGCAGAAATGCAGTTCTAAAAGGGGTACATTTATGAATGTGGAAATAGGAACGTACGGTATTTTACTCCTGGGAAAACCACTTGCCACAGAGGGTATAGAAACGGATTGGGCGGCGGCAATAAATAACGCTGTACTGCCAGCTGATCAAGCTCTCGTTCCTGACCTCTGCCAGCGACGTCCCGATGGCGTCGGTCTAAGTGAGCCTGTCCTCTTGCTTCTCGGGTCCTTATTGCAGGGGGCACAGGTAAGGCCCAATTCAGTGTTGCAGACCATGGAGCGTTCTGGAAGAGGGACTAGAAATGGTGGTCATCCTTAAAGCTGTGAAGTAGAGGTGTTCTGTACTCAACAGTCGAAGGAGCCGTTCTGGCATTCTCATCATCTCATTACTCAAGAAGACAGATGCCGCCTGGGAAGTTGCCAGGGTCCTGTGATGGGGGAGACCTGCCCCGCCCCTCAGAAGCTGCACTTAAGGTGGAGGCTTTACCTTGTCCAAGTAGAACTTCGCTTTCTGTTTTCTTAGCAATGCTTGACCACTAAAATCACTTCAAAGAAAAAAAAAAAGTAAAAATTTGGAGAAACACAAAATTAGTGTTACGGCCTTTTTGAAAAATGTAACTTTATGCTACTTAAAAGATGTTAGGAAAATGTGTACGGAAGGCAGGAGGCTTTTTAAAGTCAAGCCAAGCAAGATCCATTGTTATATTTCAACCCCCGCCTTGCAGTCAGATTGCTGGTCCTAAATGGGACTCGAAAGCACAGAAAGTATTTTCTGTTCGTAATGGTAAAACCATCAAAAGGTATCCCTCTGGTGGCTGTGTGAAGACGGGCTGGCGGGTCATGGCTGGCGCTTCAGGCACTTTCTCCCATGTTTCGCTCAGTCTCAGACATGGAGGATGAGTCTAATTTGTACAAACTCAGCTGCTCCCTCCTCCCCCACCCTGGGATCCAGTGCGAGGGCACCCTCCCTGCTCCACCACCCCTGTCCCCCAAAGCGTTTGACACCTCTTTTGCCATAGTCTGTCCTTACTGGATTGAAAGCAATTTGAAGGGAAGTTCTAGGTTTTGTTGTTGGATTTGGTTTTGCAGTGGTTTTTTTTTTCCTTTTTTTAAGTTTTTATTTAAATTCCAGATAGCTAACATACAGTGTTACGTTAGTTCCAGGTGTATAATACAGAGATTCGGCACTCCCATCCATCACCCAGTGCTCATCACGACGAGTTCGCTCCTTCATCCCCATCCCCCGTTTCCCCATCCCCCCGCCCCTCTCCCCTCTGGTGACCAGCAGTGTGTTCTCTGTAGTCCAGAGTCTGTCTCTTGGTTTTCCTCTCTCTTTCCCCCCCTTTGCTCGTTTGTTTTGTTTCTTGAATTCCACAGAAGAGTGAAATATATGGTATTTGTTTTTCTCTGACTGACTTATTTTGCTTAGTATTATATCCTGTAGATCCATTCATGTCGTTGCAAATGGCAAGATTTCATTCTTTTTTTTTTTGTGGCTGAGTAATATTCCTATACACACACACACACACACACACACACACACACACTACATCTTCTTTGTCCATTCATCTGTCGATGGATACTTGGGCTGTATTCATAACTTGGCTATTGTAAATAATGCTGCTATAAACATCAGGATGCATGTGTCCCTTTGGGTTAATGTTTTTGTATTCTTTGGGTAAATACCTAGTAGTGCAATTGCTGGGTCATATGGTAATTCTATTTTTAACTTTTTGAGGCACCTCCATACTGTTTTCCACACTAGCTGCACCAGTTTGCATTCCCACCAACAGTGCACGAGGGTTCCCCTTTCTCCACATCCTCACCAACACCTGTTGTTTCTTGTGTGTTGGTGATTTTAGCCATTCTGGTAGTCGTGAGTGAGGTGGTATCTCTTTGTGATTTTGATTTGCATTTTCCTGGTGATGAGTGATGTTGAGCATCTTTTCATGTGTCGTGTGTTTTGCAGCATTTTTAATTTTACCTTTTACCAAAGCATTTCATGTGCATTGGATAAAATGCAAAGTAGTTCTAACAGGCTCATAATGAAAACCAGCAGACCCTCCTGGCCCTGTACCTCCACTTCCTAGAGGCAGCCATGTTAGCGCTTTCTGCCGTCTGGTAGTAACATGTCTATTTCTCAGTCATGTGGCTATATTACTTTTTCTTGAGTTTTCACTTCTAGATCTTTTTTTTTTTTTTTAAAGATTTTATTTATTTGAGACAGAGAGAATGAGAGACAGAGAGCATGAGAGGGAGGAGGGTCAGAGGGAGAAGCAGACTCCCTGCCGAGCAGGGAGCCCGATGCGGGACTCGATCCCAGGACTCCAGGATCATGACCTGAGCCGAAGGCCGTCGCTTAACCAACTGAGCCACCCAGGCGCCCTCACTTCTAGATCTTATCTATTGATTTCCTTCTAAGGAAGGTAAGGGTTTGGCTCCAGTCACCTTTCTCTCTCCACCCCTGTCTGAAGCACAGTCTCCTTTCCCTCCCTCTCATAGTGTTATGTCACAAATTTTGGCTATGTCAGTATCCTTTTGCTTGTTGAAGACTTAAATATCGTTTGCAGGAAGGTATTGTCTGTTCCATGATTATAGTTCCCTTTTATACATAACCCTTGCCCTCTCCCCTGCTTAGTTTCTTATATAGCTTTCATTAATTCAGCCCTGGACTCTGACAGAAGTGAAAGAGCATTCACACATTCGGTACCCTGTGATTCTTATGTATTTTCTTGGGAAGGTCCCTCCTGGAGCTCTCTGTTCTTTTGCTACTCTCTGGACTGATTGGTCTCCAGACCTGCTCCCCAGCTCTCATCCCAGGGAGGCCCTTCCTTCACCATCATCTGGGGATCTCCCTTTGTCCTCTTCTGGCTGGATCTCCTGTTTTCTGTTTCTCTAGCTTCCTCTTTCTTGTTTTACCTCCTCACTTCGGTGGAGTACACCCTCAAGCTGGTTTCTGTGAAAGGAGTGTATGGGCGTTAACTTTTCTGAGAACTTTACATATCTGAACATGTTCCATTCTGCCCTCCCACTCAGTTGATAGTAGTACTGGGTATAAAAATCAAGGTTGGAAATCATGTTGAGGATTTTAGAATGTTTGCTGATTGCCAGCTTCCAGTGTTGCCCTTAAGAAGTCTGATACCATTAACTCCTAATCCTTTTTTTTTTTTTTTTTAATTTTTGGAGAAATTCAGCTTTAACTTCCAACTTTCTCTTGATTTGTCTGCCATCATATTTATAATTTTCAAGAATTCTTTCCTTTCTAAATACTATTGTTTGTAACAAACTGCTCTTGCTAGATGTATATATTCTTTTCACTGAGGATATTCTAGTCCTTTTTTTTTTTTTTTTTTTGGTTCTCGTTCTATAAATAAGAGGGACTGAAAAATGTTGATGGTCTTTAAAACATTAGCATTGTTTTCACCAAGGGTGGTATAGTTCTTTTTGTTGTTCTGTCCCGTGTATTATCTGCTTCTTACTAGTCACTTTTAGCTTATTTATTTATTTTTAAGTAATCTCCACACCCAACATGGGGCTCTTACTAGTCACTTTGGGCTAGGTTTTTGTCTCTATCATTTTGGAGGCTTTCCTTAAATGCCTGGTGATCCTTGACCATCCTTTAATGTTTTTAGGAGTGAAACACTAAAGAGCGGCATCTGTGTAGGTGGGATTTGCTGAATGGTGGGTCTCTATGCAAGCTAACGGGTGGGGACCTCACAGACACCTCCTTGGGGGAACTTCCCGCTGTCCGTATCTGTAGTTGGTTTAATGTGGGTTCATTTCTCTGGAGTCTTCCTGTCTCCTGCGTGGTAGCAGAAGCCTGACCACTATCTCTCAAGGAGAAGGAGGCTGTGCAATCCAACCGTTTAATGGGTAGAGTTTTCTTTGCTACCTGTATTTTTAAGCATGGCACCTTGCCCTGGATGGTCTGCAAGTCCAACCATCCCGATTGCATTTCCAGTTTCATACAGGGGTTAGGAAGAGGATCTGGGGGTAAAACTTCTTTGAAGACTTTCACATAGTCCTGTTTTCAGCCCCAGTGCTCTCCCGCCCCTAGGGTTCCTTAGACCACTGCTTCCTAAGCCTTTGGGGGCATGAGTGGACTTGCTTCTGACCCCTACCCCTAAACCGGCCAGGCAGCACCTTTCTCTCCACTCTCTGTCACCTGCTCTCAACATGTTACCCATCAGCCCTCCAGACTCCAGAGGTTTGCTGCCATCTCTACTTGACTCTTCTCCTTTCCTGTGTATCCATGTGAACTTGTGCCTCTTCGTTCCTTTCCCATAATTTACAGGGGGCTTCAGAAGGAAGTAGATGTGAAAGCCGGTGTCCCACCTGGCCCATGTCGGGTACTCAGTACCTACATGTAGTTCTTAATAAACTGACCGTTGATTTTAACAGCAGTGATGACCAAGAAAAATAAGGTTTTTTGCTAATTATTTTTCTCCTGAGGGATTAAAAAAGTACCAAATGTAGGAGCAAGAGTAGTAGGTTATTAATAACCCTTAGGAAATAAATACATCACTGGGAGAAGACCATCCTCACTGAGATTTTTGTTTAAAGCCATTCCTCTTTGAACACGACATTGCTGCTTCTTGAATCTCTTACCAGGCAGGCATGGTCTTTCCAGGTGTTTCAGCTCATTTTCCTGGGGAGGAAACTGAAGCCGGGGGCTCCACAGCTAAGGATGGAGAGTTTAGGTGCCTGGATGATGCTGAGGGTCTCCCCATCTCCGTGACCTCTGTACATGTGAAACCTGAGGGGGTCTCTCAGGGGATCCTGCCCAAGTCAGGCTGTGTGGCCCCTTGTTCTGGGACAGAGCTGGCCCCCAATGCCCTTCCTAGGAAGATCCTGGGTAGGAGAAAACAGATTTCCTCAAGTTCACAGTTCTGGGCTCTGCTCTGCCCATTTTATTAAAATAATAATAATAATAATAATAATAATAATAATAATAATAAGGCAACATCAAAATTCCAAGCCGGATTTAGAGTATGTGGCTGTCCTCTGGCTGCTTGAGTTTGGAGCCTCCAAATCAGTACTCAGTGGGTTTACTCATTCAACCAGTGTTTACTGAGCTCCTACTATGTGTCAGGCGCTTTCCACACGCTGGGGGCATGGTAGGGGACAAGACAAACAAGAGTGAGCCGTCAGGGGACTCCTGGAGGAGAGAGGCCGACAATAGGGAAATGAAGCACAGGGTCCTTAATTGTGATTGGTGAAAGCTAAGGTGCTGGAGCATTCCAGGCAGAGGGAGGGGCGAAGAGAAGACCCTGATGCGGGCGGGGGGGGGGGGGGGCCGGGCGGGCCCCGGGCGCCCCACCCCTCTAGGGGGGGGTGTGTGAGGAGGACCGGCTTCTAGACACTTAGGGCCAAGCTCACCCCCAGGGAGCAGAAACGGCCCCCCCACCCCTCCCAGGGCCCCACTGATGGCCCTGATGCGCTTCCCCCCCTCCTCTGCGTCAGGAGCTGCTGTTCCTGCCCTGTCCCCTCCAGTCTCCCTCACGCCTGAGTCACCGAGGCCCCATGAGACCGGCCTGAGTGCGGCAGAGCCCGCGTCACTGTGAGCTGCTCTTTCTCAGGCCGGTAGCACCGCTGGGAGATTAAACACATTCGCTTAGAAAAAGCAAAGAAATAGCTTCTTTTGATAACCAGCATCTGTTAGTTAATGGGCCTCTGAGAGCTGTATACAATTTAAACTTTTTATTAAAAAAAAAAAAAAAGCCTCATTTACTCTCCTGGGAGCTTGCACTATGAAATTATAAACTGCACGGGGTTTTTTTTCCTTCCCTTTTAAACGTGACTGAACATAGAATGGAGAACATTAATTTTGTTTTGTTTTGTTTTGAACTAGAACTATGGGTTTTACTTTCCCCTCTGTTGATTAAAGCTATCTTGGGTTTTATGTGGAGGGTTCTACAAGGAGCAGAGAAAGGGGCCAGAAGGCTGGTGTCTGTGAGCTTCTCACCCAGCCCCCTTGGCCCCCCAGGCCCCCAGATGACGCCTTCTTATTTCAGCTCAGGAGAGAAGGGCTTGTTGTCCTTTCTCCAGCCATGGTTCTTTCTGTCAGCATCCACTGCTCCAGAACCAAGAGGCCCTGGGAGGGAGGGCACCTCGGTCCAGTCAGGGGAGCCTTTAGTTAGAAGTGGCTCATGCTGGGCCCCACGAAGGAGCTCTGACTTGCTTTCCCCAAACACAGTCAAGGAATCCCACCCTTAGGAGGGCACTGGAATCCCGGAAGGACACCGCAAGCCAGATGCTCAGCTCTCGGGGTCTGGGGCCCAGCTGCTGGTGACCTTGGGCAAAGCCCGTTCTCCTCTCTGAGCCGTTAGCATCCTCACGAGCAGAGTCACACCCCTCACCTCCCGTGTTGTATCCCCCCCCCACCGCCACCCTGGAAGGGATGCTGTGCCTGTATGTGCCTGTGGCCTCGTCACAGGTCTTGGTGTGAGGATTAGCTGGGATCGTAAACATAGGTTTCCTCGACTGTATTTACTGAGTGCGTGCAGGCAGCGCTGGATGAGATGGCGGAGACTGACTCAGTCCTTCCCTGTTCCACGGAGCTTACGGTTATGGTAGAGGAGGCAGAGAATAAACATGAACGAATGAGGTCATCTCTGACGGTGAGCAGTAAGCACTACAAGGTAGAGACTGCATGACGGAACGGGTGGGGATAGACAGAAGGACAGAAGGGGAAGGGAGGCTGCCTTTTGGGGTTGCTGATGGTCGGCCTCCCTAAGCAGGTAACATCTGGTCTGAGACTTGAAAAGGCCACGCATCTGAGGATCACGGGGAATAGAAGCAGCAGTGACGCATGCAAAGGTCCTGAGGTAGGAACCAGTTTGTTGCGATCAAGAGCCAGAAGGAAGGGCGGTGCGGCCGGGTGTGGGGAGGCATTGCTGGACATTGCAGACGTCACTGACCCAGGAGTGGGGATTTTATTCTGAGTGCATTGGAAGCTCCTAGAGAATTTGTAACAGGGCAGGGCAGTCACCTGAACCGAAGGGGCATCGCAGAGAGCCGGGGTTAACCTCCACTGGTTTTATTCTCTTTCGCACATTCCCTGGAAGACACTTCACTTCCTTTCTTTAGAACCGTAATCCCCTTGGTTGACTTTAATAACCAGCAAGAACATTTTTCAGGCTGTTTAATTTTATTAAAAGATTCAAATTTGATGACAAATGGTGTCATGGTTGCCTCGAGCTTCGGATACAAGTCTTGCTCAGCCATGGACACATTATCGCCACCCACCCTCATCCCCACCAGGCAGCGCACCCCCCACCCCGATGCAGTCTGAGACCGTAAATAATCTAATTATTTTTTGTACTTTGGTAACTATGCCAGGAACACTCATAGCTCTCAGACCTACAGAGAATATTAACTTGGTGGGTCTTTTTTCTTTTTAAGAACAATGGGTAGATAACTTAGAACAATCTCGGCGGGCTGATGGAACCCCACACAATCTAACAGAGGACAAGGGCTTCCCTCTGAAAGCCTCATTAGCCTTACAGACAATGGTTCAAGATCAGTGATAAGAGCCAGAGATAGGGATCAGGCGGAGGAAGGACGGGACGAATCATAGGCACAGAGTCCTGGAAACCCTTGAGCCCACCAGGATGCCAGTCAATTTCGCAGTGTACAGACGAGGCCTCGGGAACACGGGCAGGGTCCCTGCAGAGGCACAGCCTGTCCCCACCAGATGACCGCCCCCTCTGAGCAGGGGAGGACATCGGCACATTAGCATCCGGGCAAGCAGGCCACCTCCCCCTCGAGATGTTGCCGAGTAGCCTGGTGACCCCGACCTCTCCCTAGGATGGCCCCAAAGACACATTCGGAGGTCTCTCTCCCTCCTTGTCAGTTAAGTGCAGAGAATCTTGAAAACAGAGGATGCCTGCACAGGGCTAATTACAGAGCATCTTAGTGTCACTGCTATCATTAGTACTAATTACTTTCCAAAGGCTGGAAATGCAGTGCTCCTCCACAGACCTGCCCCCAGCAGCCAGCCGGGTGTGGGCGAGCGGGGCACTCTTGTGGGCTCTGGCGGAGCGGCTTCCTTCGCATCCTGGCCCGGGAGGGCCGGATTCGTCCGCGTGCGGTGTTGACAGCTCGAGGCCTGACTCGCAGACGCACCGGCAAGTGCAGACAAATGCCAGCAGTGAAAACTCAAGAAAGCTGAGCTGCCCCCGAAGAGACGAGACGAGACCTCCTCCAGAAAGCTGCCAAGTACCGAAGGCCCCAAGCAGCATCTTTAATTCATGGCCCTGGTTTGAGTTTGTATTGCTAAATGCAAATTAATAATCTTTAAACAACACTCCACAGGCTTGGCAGAGCGGCGGCGGCGGCATCCCCGTGCAGAACCTCGCTCCCGCGCCACAAAACGCCAAGGACGGGGCGGGAGAAGGGGCCACTGCCCAGGAAAACCGGGAGCGAGCATTTAGAGCCGTGCAGCCCTTGACATTGCCGCGCCCAGGTTCACGGTCAACACTCGGGTTGGACTGCTGGCCGTGGTGCAGGCCTGGTGGGTGCTGTCAGACTTGGGCACTGAGCCCCCGGGACCCAGGCTGGCGGATGTCAGCAGGGCCGAGGAACAATCCACAGCAGAGCAGAGGGAAGAAGGGGCCCTTCTCGCAGATGCCTCACAAACCTCCAGTCTGTGCCCAGAGGGAGGCCCCCGGGGGAGGGTCCCCGAGGGGCGGCCTAGAGCTCAGAGACCAATTTCATAACCGCTTGAGGAAGGCCAGCCCTAGAGCTAGGGGCAGCACGGGGAGAGGGGCCGCTGGAGGACATGGCCCCCCACCACTGAGGGGCTTCCGCGGAGGCTTGTGCAGCGGGGGCCCAGAGACTCCCTCAGCCGCTCCGCCACAGAGCACCAGGGGTGCTTGGTAGGATGTGGGACGCTTCTCCGGGGTGTCGGGACTTGACCCGTCCGTGGGCCTTTGTCCAATGAAGAGCAGGCTTTGCCCGAGGGGGTCTAGCTCCATCTTGAAAAGCTCGTACTCCACGTGGGGGAGCCTGATGCCCAGTGGCAGGCACCCATTGGTGGCTGTGACGTCCCGCTCGGTTCCCAGGGACCAGGCCCCCGGGCCCCCGCAGCTGCTGGGTTCGGAGAAGTTGAGCATGGCCGTGGTGACCTGGTCCATGGGAGTCACTCGGGCCTGCGTGACCTGAAACACCAGTTCGGTGCCGCCGAGGACCTTGCTAGAGGGCGTGCCCCTGGTGTAGCGGCCGGCTGCATAGACCGTGAAGGTGGGTTGGCGGCAGGCGGGGTCTGAGAAGTGGTGGTAATATCCTTCCCAGGAGCGGTTGTGCCCGTAGAAGGTGAAGAGCCTGGTGAGGAACAGCACGGCGGGGCGCACCTCGCACCCGGGGCTGACCCACCGGCCACCCAGGCGCAGGGGCAGGGCCACCTGGGGGGGCAGCACGGGCGGGTGGTGCTCGTCGGAGCGAGCAATGAGGCTGCACGCTGGGCAGGGGTGGGCATGGTGCTGGCAGAGGACAAACAGAAACAGAACAGCGATTGTCCGAGGGGGAGGAGGAGTCAGGGTGCGGCCGGGAATGGGGCTATGTGGGGTCCCGCCCGTGGGTCACTCCCTGCCTCCTGCCCCAACGGCCACTTTGCTCTTGTCGGATCTCAGTAAGCTCCTCCCTCTTCTGGGCCTCTGCACCTGCTGTCCCTCTACCTGGAAATCCCCCCACATGTGGCCTGACAGGCTCCTTCTAGTCTGAGTCTCAGCTCAGCGAGGCCTTAGCGAGAACTCTCCAGATCATAGACCTGCCACTTCCTATGTCCTCTTCTCTCCCCGCCTCCCCGTCGCTGGATGGTAGGCTCCTGAAGCCGGGAGGCCCCGGTAGCTACTCCATCCATCCCCAGGGCCTGGCACGGTGCCTGGCACAGCAGCCACACACTGATGGAGTGAATGGTTGGATGGATGTAGGAGAAATGCCCTGGGGTTTGGAAGGGGCCTTCCCTACACCCGTCCTGCTTGGTCCTGAGATTTGACCATTCAAGTTTATTGCCCTTCTGCTGGCCCACTGGGACTCCCCCCGCCCTCCAGCCCTCACGTTTAGGAGCCTCCTAAGCGCCGGGCGTTGTGCTCAGCCCTGCTCTGGCAAGTGTTACATGTCCTGGCAGAAGATGCTGGACCTCAGTGAGCCTGGCGGCCTGCCACGGTCTCCAGCCTGGAAGTGGTAGAGACAGGCTAGAACGTGCCATCTGGAGCCTCTTCCCCATCCCTACCATACTGAAAGCTTCACTGTCCTCACAGCGGTGCCATCCCCACCTTGGGGTGGAGAAGAGAGGCTCTTGTAGCTTCAAGAACCTCTGCAAGGGAGGGTGAGCCTCGTTCCCCCACTGCCTTGGAAAGTGCATGTGTTGACAGGGACGGAGGCCCATTAAAATACTCCTGCCTGTGGAACCCCACCACTTAGAGCCTGCGCTGAGGAGATGGTGGGAAAGAGATGTAGCACAAAGATGTTCATTGTAGGGTTATTTATAAGAGGGGAAACCAGCCACCCTCCAGTGGTCAGCTACGGCCTCGGCCCTCAGTTGTCCCAGGCTGTGCATTGGCTTTGCTCTCTCGTTGGCCTTATTACAGTTGGCCCTGCTTTCCAGAGGCACAGAGCTGGGCTCTCAGTAAAACACATCAACGGGGCACAGGGACCAAACCACAGTGTGTGGGAGAAGTCAGTCTGCATTTTGGAGGGAAAAAGCTCAGCGGAGGCCAAACAGGAACCAGATAGAGACATCTTGGTGTGGGTTTTTTGTTTTTTTGTGTTTTTTTGTGTTTGTTTTGTTTTGTGTTGTGTTTTGAAAGGGAGCTGTTGCCCAGAATTTAGTCCAGAGCATCACTCTGAAAGGTAAATGTCCTGGGAACAATCACTTGTCAAAGCAAGGTTGATGTGGGCCATTTCAGAAGGAAACCTCAGGCCGGGGGCGCAGGCAGGACGGACAAGGGAAAAGAAGGGTATTTGGAGAGCCTGGCTGGGAAATCAGTTCCATTTTTTTTTTTTTTCCTGCAAAAAACAAAAGATTCCCACAGATTGCTGTTGGGTGAGTTTTATGCCAAACAAGTGGCTTTCGGGAGTTTTTGTCTAGAAAGAAACTATTGGATGATTAAGAAACAGTTTGGCTTTTTTCTTTTTCAGATTGCCACATTTTCAGCTCTTGTTATTTGTGTCTGTGATGAACCTAAACTTGACTTGATTTCCATAATATGGAAGATTATATTATTTTTGGTTTGGGGGGATTTTTGACGCGAGGACAGAGGCCTCGAAGGCACTTTGAAATGCTAGTAAATGGCTGCAGAAGTGTGATGGGAAGAAATGAGCAGGCTGGGTAGTTAGCTGGAGTGCCGGTAATTGGAAGGCTGGCTGATAAGAGTCTAATTTAGGCATTTTAACGCACATTCCGACTGGTGTCGTACTGATGCCTATTGGTAGAGCAGAACGCATTACATCAAAATAACACCAGGGCTGTCCTCCCCGACTCCACCCCCCCCATCCCCCCGCAAAAGAGAGATCTTCTGCAGGCAGGACATTTGAGATACTGGTTGGTAATTCGGGGCAAGTGCATTTCTGCGTAACAGAAACAAATTGAGAGCTAGTGAGCCTTTCAGGTGAGAGATGAGAGAGAACAGGCATCTCTTCCTCCAATGTGTTCGAAGGGGATGGAAGATGAAAACCCTTTCTGGCATCATTCTGCAGAGGTCTGGAGATGCACGGGTTAATAAACAAGGCCCCAGCCAGCAGAATTCACACTTGTGCAGGAGCCAAACTCTTACTGGTTCAAACCTGTTACATAAAGTTATTTCTCAAACAGCACATAACAGTTTCTAATTAACCCCCAGAGGTGACACCAGGCTTAGATGATTTTGGTCGAGTGTTGGCTGATTGATTAGGATTCTACATCCAGGCAATGAATTTGGGGATCAAATTGGTTTTAAATTAACTTCTAAAAATGTTCGTGTTTACCATCTGGTTTGGGTCATGGGCAAGGCTTGGACCCCAGAGAGCATAAGGTAACGACTAATTCGTTACTTGGGGGGTTTATCTGCAGCATTTTCTTCTTTGAAATTCTGTCTGTCTCTTTCTTTTTTTTTTCCCGGGGAGGGGGCAGTTGCTGAGCAGATATTTAATTTAATGTCTGTGCATCTGGCACTGTTCACCTATGCACACATTCCCGCTCTGCTTCTCGATCACGGGGCAGGTTGCTTTGGCCGCGCTGGCTGGTCAGGCAGCAGGAGGGCAGGGGTCTGCGGCCCCAGAGCCCTGGGGAGACATGAAAATTGTTATCCGCGGCGCCCCGGGGGTCTGTCCTTTCTGTGTTCAGAGGAGTTTGCCCTCCTAATGAGGTGGTGGGCGCCGGTAATCACCCCGCTGCCGGTGCCTTCTCCTAAGTAGGATTAACGTCAGACCAGCCTAGAACATTGCCTGCCAAAAAGGGAATGATTTTGAGGTCATGAAAAGAACTCGGGCTGATTTTCTGATTATGAGAACTTCTTGTGCTTCTTCTCTGCTCCCCAGATCCTGGGTTGGGAGGAGGGGGTGGGAGAGGAGAAGAGGGCAGCGGGGTTCATCCCTAGTGCCCTTCTTTGGGGTCCTAACGAGCAGCTGCTCCCAGATGTGAGAAGCTGCCCATCTGGTTTAGTGAATGCTGAGTACCCAGTAGGCACTCAGTACGTGCTGATGACGTGAGGGTCGCCTAAGGGCTCACTTGACGGGCTCCTGAACTCATGCATCCAGTCTGTTCGTTCTCACTTTTGAAAAATATTCCTTGGGTACTTAGTAGAGACATTCTTCACATGGCATCCTACCTTGACTTCAGTTTCAATAAACCCTAACTGATAAAAGTTAACTTTTCTTGTAATTGCCAGTGTAGGCAACAAACCTCTGTAACTTCTGGAACCTCTGACTTTGTTGCCTGTCTCCTAGTAACAGTGTTGCAGATACTGGGAACATGTTTGCACTCCATTAGGGAGAATAAAGGCTTCATAGTCCTAGTGTTCCTGGGTCACAAATTAATGCTTTAAGACTTGGGTAAGCAGTTTTAATTGAATTGGTTTCTGTTTAAATTCTATGTGTTTTATTTTATGCTCCTACAGACATTTTTCTGGGGGTGGGGCGTGGTCCCGAGGCTTCACCAGCCGCCCCGGAGAAGTCCCGAGCCTCCCCGCCATGTGGGCCAGGCGCTGCACTACTTGCCAAGAGTACATCACACAGATGAATCGCAGATCTTTCTGCCTGTGTGCTCATCAGGCAGGGAAGGGCTACCAGATCTCCCCCGAGTGGGGGGCGGTGTGTTTGTGACCGCTTAATTTAAAATCGAGGTTAAGCACCTCAAGTGAAATTCACATTGGAGTTGGGGTGGAGGAAGTAAATCTCCCTTTATAGGGCAGCCTCCTGCCCCGAGGGCAGTCCATGGGTCATCTGGGAGCCTGTTGGAAATGCAGAGTCCCAGGTCCCACCCCAGACCCACAGGACCTGCCCCCGCATTCTCAGAAGATGCCCAGGTGATGGCATCTTGAGAGCAGAGTCTGAGGAGTGCTGCTCTCCCCAGCATTCGTGTGAAGGGGTACACTCAACATCTCTGGCTCCAGACAATAGAGAGGGCCACATGGAGCTTTTGGGGGAAACTTCCACAGGCTCTGTGGCCGTCCAGCAGAGCCCTGGAGGAGGGCTGACCTCTCCCTTGTTCATTCACTAACATTTATTTGCCCCGACTCTGCCAGACCCTGGGCCGTGAGTGGGAACCCAGGAGAGAACGGGTCCCTGCCCTTGCAGAGAGTCTTCTTCTAGGGGAGAAGGTAGCAACTAACAAACGAACCATGCAGCCCAGGGAAGCTGAGTGCTGGAAAATGTGCAGAGTGGGGATTGGAGGGAACAATCTGAGAGATCTGAGAACTGAGAGAGACCTGCCCATGCCCAGGTGCCTAGCAGGGGCAGAAGGGAGGAACCCTGTGGGGCCCACAAGAAGGATGTCAGGAGGACCAGACACAGACAAGCTGAGCAGTGGTTCCTTTGGAAAAAGCCAGCCCTGTAAAGACCTGAGAAAAGATGTCTCAAGCAGAGGGAACTGCATGTGCAAATGTCCTGAGGTAAGCAGGCCAGCCTGGGGATGCAGAGAGGGTCCTAGGCAGGGACCAGACCATAGAGGGCCCACTGGGCTGGGGCTCAGAGCTCGCCCTCCCAGGGCCCCAGACTCACCAGGGCACTCTGCAGCGGGCGCTGGTAGCCCGTGGGCCGGTAGTGCCGCCTTTCCACTTGGTCGGTGTGGATGTCCCCCAGGTATAGCTCCTCCACTAGCCGGGGCCCCGCCCGGGGCTGCAGCTGCAGGTGGCGCTGCATGCGGACCAGGCTGAGCTCATGCATGGTGAAGCCCAGGGCTTCTGTGCAGTCCTGCCTGGCCCGGGCGCTCAGCAGCTCATACAGTGCCCCGGGCAACCAGGCCCGGGCTGGGGGCAGCCGCTGGGCACAGTCCCGGCCTGCCCAGGTCTGGTTGAGGCTCCTGGTGACATCGAGCAGGGCGTGGCGGCTGTGAAAGACGATGCCCACCTTGTGCAGGTGGTAGTCGGCCTCAGTGGCACCTCGGGTGACCCAGGAGGCCCGGCGCAGGCGGACCTTGCCCTTGATGAGCAGGGAGTGGGCAGGCTCCCGGCAGAAGGGGTCCCTGTAGTAGAACTGATAGGCTCGGAAGAGGCGGTTGGGGTAGAAGGTGTAGGAGCGGGCGAGGAACTCGGGTCCTGGGCGCACCTCACAGCTGTCAGAGACAGAGAGACAGAGAGAGATGGGGGTTGGGCAGAGCAGGGAGAACCTGCACGGTGAGCCCCTCTCCCTCTGTCCTGGGCTCCTGCTCCCATAGCCTCTATTTTAGACCTCGGCCCCTACAGCCTCAGTTTCCCTGAGTGGTTTCAGCCCCACCCTTGAGGCCAAGGGCCACCCACTTGCTTCGTGGCCTCCACAAAAGCCTTCTTCTACTTCCTGCAATCCTAATTGCTTCTTCAGCCAACATCCTCCCTCGTGGCGCAGGTCCTCATACCTGTGAGTACCTATTGGCCCAGGAAATACACAGACTGTGTAGCAGAGGACCTGGGTTCAGATCCCATTCCTGTCCCTCAGCAGCTGTGGATACTGCCCAGCTCCTTCCTCTGTGACACGGGGACATCAGACCCACAGTCAGGGTTTCCCGGAAGCGCGAGGCACAGTGTCCAGGAGGTGCTTAGGAAACAGAGGCTCCTTTGCACCATTTGGGGAGCTCCATGCCATGAGCTCGAGGAGGCAATGGCCTCCCCGTTCTCTCCCCCATGGATCCCTGGCACCTGGCCCAGAGCCTGGCACCCAGCGGACCCTCCCCGAGGCCTCACTGAGGGAATCATGGTTGATGGGCAGTTACATCCAGTCTCCCCTTCGCTAGGTCGACTTCCCTGACCAAGTTTCATTCGTGCCTGTGACAGCTTGTTGATCTAAGCCAGGGGTCACCAAACTTTTTCTGTAAAGGGTCAGATAATAAGTATTTTTATTTTGGTGGGCCAGGTGGTCTCTAGAGCTAAAGCAGCCAGAGACAATAAGTAAATGCGGTGGGGTGGGGCATGGTTGTGTGCCAATAAGACTTTATTTAAAAAAAAACAGGTGGTGGGCTGGACCTGGCCCCCAGGATGGCTTCTGCTGGTGGTGGAGAAAGCACAGCCTGGGGTTGAGCACAAACGGAACCTGAATGACTCCTAGACCCACGGCCGCAGCCTGGATTGGGGGCAGGGGAGCCTCTGAGACTGCATCGAGGGTGCAGACGGGGTGGATGTTGGGTGAGTTCCAGGGGGAAACAGAGCAGGTGGGGCCCACTTCACTCGCCGCTGTGAACACGCACCACCGTTTCTGTTACCTTCTCAGTAGTTTTCATAGCAAGGCTGATGGAGCAGAGGAAACGTGTTCTTACCCAGCACGAAAACAGTTCCCTTTTCTTTTCTTTCAATCTTTCTGATTATGTTAAGGAGAAAGTCTCTGTTGGAGCTAACGTGTCTTTAACGCCAACCTCCCTTTTCTCCCAGAGAAAACAGACTCAGGACCTGAGGCAGGCAAAGAATCTAGTGAGAATTTAATTATGTTGTTTTGTTTTCATTGACTTTCTTTTTACAGTTACCTCCTATTTATGGCAGGTGGCTCTGCTCTCCCTATCCAGGGTGATATTACGCTTCCTTTAAAAATAATTATAGTACGCTGTAAATGTGTGCAGTTTACTGTATACCAATTATACCTCAATAAAGCTGGAAAAATAAATGAATATATTTAGGTAAACAAAAGCAAGCTGGTTTAAAGAAAAATGGTAAGGAAATGCCAGTACAGGAGGTCGTTGAAGACGGAGAGGGGTGACTCATACACCTTAGGGTGGGCTAAAGTCCTGTCCTCACCTGCATCTTGGACAGGGCTGGGGGAGAGAGATTTGGCTAATGGGATGCAGCAGGCCACAGTGGACAACCTCAGTGGTTCCCAGACTCTGGATCGTTCCCTGCATTGCTTCCAGGAAGCAGCAAATCCTGTCTGGAGAGCATGAAGAGGAACTTTCTAGGAAGAAAGTTCTAGAAGTTTCTAGAAGAACTGTCCCGGAATGCTGTTGTCTCAGGGCAGAAGCAGACTGCACCCAGTTCTGACCTTCCCCACAGCCCAGTTCTGTCTTGGGGTGACCCATACCAGTGGCACCTGGATCTTACCTGGACTGTGCAGTCAGGGTGGGGGCAGAGCCTGGGAACACATCCAAAGTGGCTTTACAGAGCTCATGTCCCCTCCCTCCACCCAGAGTGCTAACAGATGTTTGGCAGTTGAGTTTCTCCCTGACCCCAGGAGGTGCACGGAGGACGTGGGGAGGCCAGTCCCTGACCCCAGAACAGGACTGGCCCCAAGGGGATGGCGGGGGAGGAAAGGATGTACTAGGTGTGGAGGAGGCCACTGCCTCCCTTCTCCCTCACCCAGGAGGGAGGACTCAGACAGCTCTTGTAGATTTTATGCCCCATGGATGAGGGTTAGAGCACAAAGCCCATTACCACAGAGCAGCAAACAGGACCTCTGAAATGTCAGGCAAGCCTGTCTGGTTAGGAAGAGAATTCGATGGACAAGCAAGACACCTGGGTCCTCTTTGGCCTGCCACGTCCTGCCTCAGGACCTTTGCACCAGCCTCTCCAGAGGAGCTCTTCCCCTGGCTGACTCTTCTTTCAGCTCTCAACTGAATGTTACCACCTCTGAGAAGCCCCCACCCCGGTCACTGACTATCACATCCTTGGTTCTGTGTCCTTCATGGCAGAGCTTAGCACCATCTCAATTTACAACACTTACTTCTGTGTTCGCATGTCTGGTTCCTGTCCCCACAGTGGTTCGCCCATGCCTAGTGGGCACTCAGTAATTATTGTATCCTGGGTGCTCAGCATGTTGCACACACGGATTTCATCCATGGCCGCGTGCGGCTGGGGCATGTCCTGCCTGCCAGGCTGTGGAGGGGGGCCGGCAAAGCCACGTGTTGGGCAGGTAGCGGGCCTCCTGGACAACTGGATGAATTGTGCCGTGTGGACGCTGAGGCTCGGAGAGGGTGAAGTCTCCCTGCCCGGGGGCCTGTGATCAGGGTCTTACCTGGTGGAGACCCAGGGCCCGTCGAGGCGTGGGGGCAGCAGCGCAGCGATGGGTGCTCTGTTGGGCAGGGGCTGTTGGCAGTGGGGTTCCCAGTGTACGCGGCTACCCCCGGCAGTCCCAGTCACCTCTGCAGTGCGGGCTGCAAAGCAGACAGACATGAGTGAGTGATCCTGACGCACTCCAGAAACTGCCTGCCGGCCCTGCCCTCCCAGCCCATCCTGGGCCACGGCAGGGTCAGGGAGCCAGCCAGGGTCTGCCTCTACCTCCACCTTGGCCCCTCCCTGGGGCGCCCAGCTCTACCTTAGCCACACCCAAGTCAGGGTGCCTCGATCAGCATCTGGACTCTTCATCTCCTGGATCTCAGACATGACCCCCATGGAATACTAGCCTCCTGGAGGGAGCGGCCCCGGGCTCCTGAGCTAGAAAGCCTCCGAGAATTACTGGGCCACGCCAGACTCCCAGAGGGTCAGACCTTCCAAAGACTCACCTGCCGTGACCAGGCACTGCCTCACGTGGTGGCTGAAGGACTGCATTCCACGACAAGGAGCCCTCTAGACTCAGAATGAGGTGCGGGGGCAGTGGGACTTCCCCGCCCCCCCCCCCCCCCCACCATGCACCGAAGAGCCCAGGTCCTCCTTGACTTCTGCCCTATGGACCAGGCCAGAACTGCTACCTGCTTCTGGAGGCCACTCACATAATGGTCCCTCCTTGGTACCAGGCCCGCGTGCTGTCCGTCTGCACACCACGGGCCCCAGGCCATCACCCGCCACATAGTGGTGCCCAGGAAATGTGTGGTGGGTACTGAGGCTGATGCACACAGCTGACGGTGGGGGGGGGGGGGGGGAATCGGAGGCTCGCAGAGGATGGCTGTGAGCAGCAGGGGCCTCAGGCCCTCCTGAGTGACCCCCACATGTGCTCATCTTATGGAGACAAGCCAGGCTTGGCCTTGGGACTGTGCTCAATCTCTTCTACTTGCTATCCCAAGGCGAGAGCACCAGGGTCTTCAGCTGCTAAAGGGCAGCGATTTCCCCAGAAACTGTCATTTCCACTCAGAGGCTTGGGCTTGACATAACCCAGATGGCGGGATGTGTGGGAAGCTTGGCGGCGAGCAAGGTCCAAATATTACAGCAACGGGCTGTGTTCAGGGGTGGCCGGCCTTGACCCGCTGGCTGGCCCCCGCAGCAGGCTTTCCAAAGGCACTTCCTCCCACCGAACCTGTGGGCCAAGTGTTTGGGGGCTGGCCTGGGGACACAGGCCCTGAGGGGCGGGGGCAGGGGCCCAGGAAGGCTTGTGGGCCGCGTGGAGAAGCAAATGAAAGGCACACTCTGCCCCCTTCTCCACCGCACACCACACCTTCCTGGTGCCACTGGAGAAGGCCTGGGGAAGCCTGAGGTCCCCACACTGTCCCTTGGCAGCTGTCTAATGGGGCGTGTGGCCCCCAAATGCACCGCGCCCCAGCAGCATCTCAGGAAAATGAGGCAGGTAGATCCCTCACTTCCTGGAGGCCTGGGGTCTCATGTGGAGACTCTTGGGGTCTCCGAGACCCGCAGAAAAAGCGCAGGTGCGGCCTACTACAGCCATGATGGCAGGCATGGTTTCTGTTAACCGTGTCCCACGGGTTTTAGTGGCTGCCTGATGATCTTTGCGACAACCCTTGGAGACAGGCGTGAGCATTAACTTCCTCTCAGGGCCAGAGAGACAGGCTGGGTGAGCTGGGCTTTGCTCGCAGGCAGGCACATGCTGCCCAGATGTGACAAAGGACAAAGCCCAGGTGGTCAGACTGGCCCCATGTTTCCACCGTTGGCCTCCTTCCATCACAGCAAGGGGTAGGTGCTGTTTCCAAGACTTGGGGGAATGAATTTGCTGAATGAATGAAGGAATGAATGAATGAGCAAGCATGTGAAAATGGGTCCTTGCTATATTCCTGGTGTGTCCTACCTGGTTTTAACCAGCCAAATAGGAGAAATGAAAACCCCCTCCCAGCCAGCTGGGGCTGACCTGGCCCCACACGGACACGTGGCCACTCGGGCCGCCCGAGGGCTCTCAGTGCCACCCTTCAGGGTGGTGCACAGCAAGGGGAGTCTGGAAAAAGAAGCTTATGGGTAGTTCTGTAGTAACTTGGGCACATCTCATTTCTGGAGGACCAGAAGCAGGATGTTATGGCGTGTGGGCGGGCACTGAAATTGGGCCAAATGGCTAGCATGGCCCTATCAGGGATCCGGAGCCAGGGCACGCCTCCGAGTCAGCATCTGGAACCTTCTCGTGCTCCAGCAAGCACGCTCGTCAGGAGACACAGGGTCCCCTGGACTCAGTTCTGGGGGTTAATGTGAACATTACCAGAGTCAAGGAAACCTACCTGGACGTGTTGATTTGGAGAATGTTGATTTGGAGAAGCAGGGGGAAGCAAAGGACCAAAGGAGTCAGTGTCGCTTGAAAATCGAGCTTGTGTCTCAGAGCAAAATAGCAAACGGGCCCTGAAAATTGTATTGACATTGTCTCCACGAAGCTCTGTTTCTTGAGGAAATGTTTTCTGTTGAAAAGAAAACAGGCCTTTCCCCCCCCGTACTCTCTGAAGGCACGGAGAAGAGATGGTGCCTAGATGTTACATTTGGTTGTGAATCCTCGGACAGCATGTTCCTGCTGAGTGTGTTTTAGTTTGTCTTGTTTTTCGATGATTTAATGAAGTCAGGAGACTACGCGAAGTCTCTCTGTATTCAGAACAAGACCCACACCAAACACAAAACACAACTGGAGACCTTGTTTGTGGAAATACCAGAGCAGAGCCTACCATCGCCTCTTGGCCGTTTGCAGAGCTTCGATGTAAAGGTTGCAAAAATTAAATCAACCAGTTACAAATGAATCCGGGCAAGTTGTTCTGTTGCAGCTTTTGAGGTAGCTTTTTGATTTTTTTCTTTCTCTCCCCTCTTCCTGCCCCCCCTCCCCCGCCCCGCCCCTGAAAAGTCTTAGCTAAAGGAACATCTGAAAGCAGATGGTGCTGTGGGCCAATTGCACAACTTTTCACAGGGACCTGTTAGACTGAGTTCAATGCATGGGCCAAATTGATTTTTATCAACCATGGATTTTTAATTAACAGCGGTGTCCACTTACCGCCATCCATTATTTACTGTTTACCCACTAATTAAAAATTATGCTGCTTTTGCACTCATAAGAGCAGGGACATTTGAAATTAGATAGCATCGTTCAAATTACCTGCAGAATTACATCCAGAGTGCCCAATTGCTCAGACCAAGCTTCTGGGGTTTAAAATATGATCTGCTCCAACCTTTACATGTTACCGTGAGTCAGAATGCCAGAAACAGCCTACACAGGCCCACACCGTATGGAGCCTGCCTGGGGATCTTAAGGGGGAAGGATGCTTGCTTTACTCTACCGAGCACAGGCACTTGGCTGAGATCGTCTGCATTTTGGTGGCGAGTCCTTCTAGCAATCCCAGAGGGAGCAGCCTGTCGTGCATCCCACGTGCCCGTCATATCTGTGGACCAGCTGGGGTGATCTGCATAACCACCCAGTGCATAGGTTTTGTCCATGCCCCCATTCTGCAGACGAGGAAACAGGTTCAGAGAGGGGGAGTCACTTTCCCAGGCAGATGCTTCTTATCCAATTAAAAAATAAAATTTTGGTGAAATGCACCTAACATACAACTCATCATTTTAACTGTTGTAAAGCATACAAGTAAAATTCAGCAGCATTTAGGCCATTCCTCATGCTGTGCAGCCATTACCACTGTCTGGTTCCAGAATATTCTTATCACCCCAAAAGGAGGCCCTGTACGCATCAGTGGTCACTCTCCATTCTCTCCTCTCAAAGCCCGGCAACCACTAATCTGCTTTCTGTCTCCATGGATTTGCCTATTCTGGGTATTTCCTAGAAATGGCATTAAAAATAGGTGCCCTCCTCTTATCTAGCCTTCAGAGCACTTCTGTGCGGTGGACATGGTGATCCTCATTTTAGAGATGAAAATGTAGGCTCAGAAAGGTTCACACCCAGCTCCACAATGAGTGTTTTCTTCAAAGATCACGACAAGAATGGGCCTGAATGAAAAGGGGAGGAGGTGGAGAAAAGACCTGGGGTTTGTAGCCAGAGAAGCATCAGGTCTTCGGAGATCTTTCTTTTGGAGGCAAAAAGTAACAGAAAAGCAGTCATCTTTCCTATCCTAACTGGCTTGTACTGCGGCCCCGGGAGGGGTGCCAGGTGATTTATCCCGGTGCTTAGGCACTGATTTTAGAGGGTGTTAAAAGCAGCCATGGTTAATGTAGCAAACTGGTGCTGTGTGGTCCGCATTGCCGAGATCGAGACTGCATTTTAAAAGGGGGGTTGATCTGTGCTTGATTTGAAAATATTAAGGAATGCTTTAAGTGAATAACCTTTAATAAGTAAATGCATAAGTGACTCATAGATAGCCCGAGGGAGGTGCACAGAACGAAGGGGGGCAGGCGTGAGGTTAACCCATCACTGCACCTCAACAATGCAGAAGGACAGTGGCTGTGTGTCCTAGAGCAGCTGTTTCAAAAGACCACAGACAGGGTGACCTAAACAACGCAACTTCATTCTATCCGAGCCGGCAGGCCAGAAGTCTGCAATCAAGGTGTGGGCAGGGCCGTGCTCTCCTGAGGCCACAGGGGAGGATCCTTCCGGCGTCTTCCGGCTTCTGGTGGCTCCAGCCATTCTTTGGCTTGTAGATGCATCGCTCCAGTTTCTGCCTCCATCTACACATGGACTTCTTTTCTGTCTTTCCAGCGTCGTCATCCGCCACATCCCACCATATTTCTCTATGGGGTTGTTCCTAGGGAAGAACAAGGAGGAAACTTTCCTGCCTCAGGGCCGTTGCACACGCTGTTCCTTAGCCAGAACTTTCTTCCCTCTGCTTTGTGCTGAGTTCTCCCTCTGTACTGAGGTCTGAGGATAAATGGCAACTCCAGGCAGGTTGGTGCCGAACACCCCCTTCTGCTATTTTCTGCTCCCTTTTTGTTCTGTGTAGCACTCATTGCAGCGGACAATTAATTACCTGCTTTCTTTTGTTTATTTTTATTTTTTGGCTTTTCCATTTGAAATAATTTCAGACTTACAAAAATGTTGCAAAAGCAATAGAAAGTTCTAGCATACCCTTCATCTAGTTCCCCAAATGCTACTGTCACCCACAGACATAGTACTTGATCAAAACCAGGACATTGACATCCATACAGTGTTACTAACTAATCTACAAACCCTAGGCAGGTTTCACCGACTGCCCCATCAGTGTCCCTTTTTGGTGTAGGATCCAATTCAGGATCACGCATCACATTTATTTTCCACATCTCTCATCTCCTTTAACTAAGAACTTCCTTGGTCTTTGTCTTTCACAACCTTGACACCTTTTGAAGAGTACTGGCTGGTATTTTGTAGTGTGTTCCTCAATTTGGGCTTGTCTGAGGTTTCTTCATGATTTAATTCAGCTTATGGAGTTCTGGTAAGAATGCCATAGAGGTGATGTTGTGTGACTCTCAGTACATGGTGTCCCTTCGTCCCAATACTGGTGATGTTCACTTTGATTACTTGCTTCAGGAGGTGACTGCCAGGTTTCTCCACTTTTAAATTACTACTTTTTTCTTTGTAATTAATAATTATCTTGTGGGGATAGACTTAGATAATGTAAATGGCTTGTTTTTCATTATACTTTCCCCCACTAATTTTGGCATCTATTGATGACCATTGATGATTCTTGCCTACAACAGTTATTACTGCCATGTTTTCCAAATGGGCATTCCCTAGTTCCATCATCCCTTCCGAATTTACTGATTGGAACTGTGCTGTAAGGAAGCATGGTCTCTTCTCCCATTTATCTCTTTATTTAATTGTTATTTGTATTAGTATGAACCCAGATATATTTATTTTATAGGTTACAATCCATTGGTATCATCTATTCATTTTGTTGCTGAATTGTCCCTGATTTGGTCCTGAGGAGATCCTTCAACTTAGCTCTTGTGTATCTTTCTACATGACCTTGTCATTTTTGTGAGCACATCCTCATTTTCTGGTGCTGGAAGATCTTCCAGGCTCATTTTGTACTTTCCCTGCCTTTGCCCTGGAATCAACCATTTCTTCAAGGAGGTCTGGTTCCTTTTTTCTGGAGGATGGTGTTTAGAAACCAAGATCTGGGTGCTAGGTGTGCTCACTGCTGCTGGGGTGTTCCTCTAGGTTCCTCAGTTTTTCCTTCTTTCCTTCCTTCCTTCCTTTTTCTTTCTTCCTTCCTTCTCCCTTCTTCTTCTTTCTTTCCTTTCTTTTCTCTTCTGTCTCTCTCTCCTTCCTTCCTTTTTCTTTCTCTTTCTTTCTTTCTTTCTTTCTTTCTTTCTTTCTTTCTTTCTTTCT
>NC_058412.1:133716923-133806959 GCF_002201575.2 Neomonachus schauinslandi
TCTTTCTTTCTTTCTTTCTTTCTTTCTTTCTTTCTTTCTTTCTTTCTTTCTTTCTTTCTCTTCTGTCTCTCTCTCCTTCCTTCCCTTTCCTCTCTCTCCATTTCTTTCTTTCTTTTCTTTTCTTTTTTTCTTTCTTTCCCTTTCCTCCTTTCTTCCTTCCTGTCTCTTACTGTGTTCCCCACTAGTCTGCCTGCTCATGAGGACAGGTCTTTATCTCTCTTGCTTACTGCTAATTCTTCAGCATGTAGCACGATGCCTGATGGATGCTCAATTCATATTTGTTGTCAAGCCACCAAAGCACTTAGAACAATGCCTGTTCATAGTAAGTGGTCAATAAATGCTAGCTATAATTGCTCCTGTAGTTGAATGAATGAATAAATGACTTGTGAACCATAAGACTGATGCACATGAGCTCCTTGTTGACACTTCTCCCACCCTTTGGGGTTTCCCCTCCTAAAAATCAGCTAGTGATCTCCATTACATATGTGGCTATTCAAGTTAGGCTTGAATTGAAACAGAGAAAGAGAAGGCTTATAGTTCTTGGTATCACTAACAATCTGGCTAAGGGTGAAAGGATAGTAGGTAAGGGAGTCCCCAGCAGGCTGGGGATCTTGGATGATCCATGCAAGTAGAGAGGAAAGAGAAGTAGGTGGAGATTTAAGTGTGAGCATCAAATCCTGCTGAGAGCTTCGAGGACAGGCTGGATCCAGCAACAGAACCTGATGCCAGGTGCTTTGCTTGAAAGTCTTTGTGTAGGAACCCATCCCAGCCAAACCAGGACCCTAATGTGGTTGCACACCCCAGGGAAGGCTCCACCTAGCTCATGGCGCTGTTCAATAGAAACAGAATGGGAGTCACAAATGTGAGCCATGCATGTGATTTTACATTTTCTAGTAGCCACATTAAAACAGCTAGAAAGTAACAGGTGAAATTAATGTTAATGATATTTTACTCAGCCCCAAATATTATGTTTTAACATGTAGTAAATATGAAAACTATTTATATGCTTTTTTTTTTTTTCATAAAAGGCTTGGAAATCACGTGTGTATTTACAGTCTTAACACAACTCAGTTTAGACTGGCTGCGTTTCAGGGGCTCAGGAGTCCCATGTGGCCGGTGGCCGCCATCCTGGACAGCCTAGCTCTGGCTCAAGCATGGAGTGTAGGTGTCACATTTTGTTGTATTGGAGGTTTTCAAGCTGGTTTCTGAAGACCACTGGCAGCTTTGGGGGGAGAAAAGGGGAGACCCAGTGAGTGGAGCTCTAGCCCCCACCCCCGGCTTTAGCCCAAGTAGCACCCTGGTTTATATAGTGGGATGCTGATTAAGATCTGCTTTGAAAAAAAAGTGTTCTCTTGCTTAAAAAAAAAAAAGTCTGAAATCCTCTGGTTTATTTCAAAATCCTCAGCTTGAGGTAATTCACCTAGAATGTTTGGACTTGGAAGCTTATGCACATTTTAAATAAAAATCCCCGCCCCAAAAAAGAATCTCTCTTGATTAGAGGTGGCCGCCTTTTACGAATTGAGATGTGCTGGCGTGCAACGGTACTCGCCGGTTGCTTGGCCAACAAGCTTCGGAAACCGGCTGTGGAAATGGCAGCCGTCACTGTGTTGCTACAGCAAAAGATGTGCTTTCCAATGAAGTCGTTGCACGAAAGGCACGCAGAGTTTCCATTTAAACTCCCCCGAGAAGGTTACAGATTGTCATGCTATGACAGTACCAGCAAATCGCAGAAATATGAAGACAAACTCTGAATCCTAAGGAGCCAAACTTCCCCTCTGGTGTGGATGGCTGGTCTTCAGATCCCTCATATGTCCCTCATTTGGCCATAATTGAAACTCATCATCCATCTAATCCGAGGCCTTTGTGTTCAAGGCCGAGCGGTGGGGGCGGCGGGGAGAGATGGGCTTTGCGTTGTTGGAAACCTCAGAGATGGTGCGCGCTAGAAAAGGTACACTCTGCTGTCCGTTCCCTGCAGCATCTTGGGACTTTGAGGCACGCCCTCCTTTGCTGGCTGAGCTCGGAGAGTGGAAAGTCGCCCCGAGGAATTCTGGAGGGACTGGGTGCCTGGAGAAGCAGCTTCCCAGCCGGCGGGAAGGAAGAGGGCATCAGAGTCAGATGTCAGTGTGTTGAAAGGCTAGTGAAGGGCAGAGCTTGGTTTGTCCCTGTTTACCCAGTTCTCCATGAAAAGTCCCCGGTCAGGCCAGACCACGGACGGGGTAGGTGGAAAAGGTGGGCCTCACTTGGTGCTACCTGGAGGAGGTGGTTGCTTTATGTTTGTGTTTCCAAAATTGAAAACATTTCGTAATGGAGAGCGGCTGGTCACGCAGACATCCCCCCCACAGTGTTGAGCATTTCCTGCGGAGGGAAAAGGAAATGTACAGCTCCTGGGATGGGAAAGGAACGGAGTGGGGGGTTTGGGAGACGACGAGTCTGCCCCACCAGGCCTGGCTCATCAGCCAGTGTTTTTTGTTTGTTTGTTTAGGAATGTTCCAGTACACAAACGGTTCACCTCAAAACTCCCTCAGCCCCATGATAATGCTAATTACTCCTCGTTCTGGCTGGGGCTTCCACCCAGATGAAAACTGGGAAAGCCCAGCCAAAGCCCAGCCGTTTCCAAATAGCCAAGGCATTAGGGTGATTGATGGAAGTTTTTGCCTTTTCACCCAGATGTTCTGGTGTCTTGGAGACAAGGCCTCGTCAGCTCGACTCTAGCGCCTGTGTTCCCAGATCTGCACGTTGGCCCCTCAGTGTTCATAATTTATGCCAAATCCAGTCAGTGCTGTCCAATGATATCAGCCGTTCTGACCCGTGCTTTGAGGAGGGGGTGAGGGGCAAGGGGGGGGGCTCGGAAGGATGGAGCGTGGGCTTCCTGGGGGCTTCTGCGTGTGCCTAGGCCGATCATCCTGGTGTCTGCAATAAGGGTGTAGTTCCAAGTCAGTATTTGTTCAATAGAACGTGTGTCTAGAAGTCTCCCTTGTTCGCCCTCTTGGCAGAAGACTGAAGCTTTCATTGTTCTACAGAACAGGAATTTGGTAAGATAATCACAGGGTTTTGACACATTCAATAAGAAAGAAGACGTGTGTGTCATCGCGGTGAAGACTGGAAAAAAGCAAAGGAAAAGGGATCTTCGGGCCGTCCCTTGAGGAGCTTAGCTCTTCATGGGGCCTTGGGAGCTGGTTCTCCACCAGCTCTTCCCTGGAGGGGCCAAGAACGTTCTTGTCCCACGGAAATGTTAGGTCTTGAAGAGAGGAGGACGGAGGTTGGTGGTTTCTGTTGAGCGTCTTTGGGCCTGAGAACTGCCCGGAGATGTGGGGGGTCACGGGGAGCAACCCGGGCCTTGGGGGAAGTACACCACTTGCCGGGCTGTTCACGGGAGTCTCCACAAGGGGGCCCTCTTGAGCTTTGGTTGGGGCGGTTGGGCGCCCCGTGTGAGACCGGGCACCGCCTCCTCCAGGGTCGGCCTCCAGCCCGGGGCCACCGAGGCTCCCTCGTCCACCCTGACGTCGGTGAAGAGCGAGCCCATGGAAGTCCAGCTCTGGGCCCCATGCTTTCTCCCACGGGGCATCGTTTCTACTCCCACCGAGAACGTATTTGGAGACTGAAGGACACGGGTAATGGGGTCACCTAGCCTTGCCTCGTTTCAAAGAAGTTTGCAGCGCGGAACAAAGACTCCAATGGGAACCACAAGAAGGAGCATCTAGGAAGCTTCATAAACAATGAAACAAAACATCCTGGCTCCTTGAGCCTTTCCCTAAAGACACAGATGGGGGAGGGGAGGCCTTTGGGTCAGCGGCGACAGGAAGCGCGGAGATGTTAAAATGCAGGAAAATTATTGTAATTTCACAAATCAATTTTTCTTACATTGTGTTGAGATTAAGTTCGTGGTCTCTTCCATACATTGAAAATAACGAATTTCCCTAGAGAGCAATTTTGTGGGAAAACCTACAGCATGTTTCGAAAAACCCATTTTGTTAGGAGTTACCAGATTTTATTTTAAGAGAAATGGTAATATTTAATTATGGCATTATTTTACCGTCTAGAAAATTAATGTGCTTTCAGAGTTTCAGGAGAAAGGCCTGCTGTGAGGCCGAACCCTATTTTTAAATTACCATACAAATAGAATCCCAAAGACGCAAATATTGGCTTAAGTGTTGCAGACGAGGTCCAGGAAAATGCGTTGGTTCCTAAATGTTAAATAAACAGGCTTGTAATTCTTGCCTTCCCCTGCGACCCCCCGGGCCAGGGCAGTCTCACTCCGGGGAGGTACACACGGCTCACGGCGGGGATGCAGTAGGTGCGCTGGGGACGGCCACCGCCGATTTGTCATCCGTGTCCTGTGACCGCCCCGGGAATGAGCCCACATTTCTGTAAAGCTCTAGAGTCTGCAAAGCCCGCATTTACTTCTCTGCTCGGTCGTGCTAACAAGCCTTTGGGGGTGGGAACCGTCATCGCCCCATCTTACAGATGGGGAAACAGAGGCACAGGGAAAGGAGAGTCTGAGAGTGTCACATCCAGGTCGGTGGGTGGAAAGGCCCAAACTCCAGACCAGGTCCGTTACCTGTACATTCTGGCTTCCTTCCACCCCAACGCAGCCCCTGGTCCTTGCTCGCCATTTATTGAGCATCTGCTGTGTGCCTGCCCTCCCCTTCCCCCCTCCTCTGGTGGCAAAGATGCTTCTACGATGGCTCAGGGTCTGATATTCCGAGCCAGGGCAATCGATAGAACCTTGGAGATGTTCTGCCCGATGCCAATGCGCTTTGCTGGCGGGAGATAGAAGGAGGGGCCTCCAGGAGGGGCCTCACCGCCTACATGCTCCTTGAGAGCCTTGCAGGGTGAGGAGCTGCTTGACAGGTGGACGGGAGCCCTAATGGGCACTCGGGCAGAGGCTGTGAAGGTAGCAGGGAGGTGTGAAGTAGCAGGCAGTCTGAGGGAGACACAATTAGTCCCCGGGACGGGCGGGCACAGGGCGAGGGGGGAGGCAGGCAGCCCCGGGAGCAACGCGGGGGGCCCTGGGAGCCACTTCAGGGGGGTCTGGAGTGTTCTTCAAACAGAGGGAGCCACGCGGGGGGCTGAGAGCAGGTGGGCGTTCTGAAAGGCAGGGCTTTCCAAGGGCGCCGTGCCTACCTGGGGGACGCTGGCCGGGATTGAGGGGGGGGAGCACAATGGACAGCTTACATCTGATTAGTGACATGTCCATTTTGATTCGGTTCGATAACTGGCACATCGGGCCTGGGATTTTGTTAGCATGAGGCTAACGCATACAGGGTTAGGTTGTTTTTTTAAAGTAAGTGAAAATGAGTTACTTGCTTTAGAGAGAAATGGCAACCCAATTATAGGACAGTAGCGGTCAGATGTGGCCAAATTGCCGTGGTGGCGTATGGTGACAGGCAGGCAGGTGGGGGCCAGGGCTCGAAGGCCTCCTGGCTCGTGTTAAGGATGATCTACTGTGTGTGTGTGGGGGGAGGGGGGAGGTGGGGAAGGAAGGGCTCAAACCCGTGAGAGACCACCTCAAATCCCAGGCACGGAGGCGAGGCTGGGCAGGCAGTGTGGAGGTGCTGGTGCTGCTGAGATGTGGGGTGAGGGCAGGGAGGAGAGGTGCTGTGGGTATGTGGGTTCTGAGCCTGGAGCCTAGAGGGGATGGTGGGGCCACTCCCAAGATTGAAAACTGGGGAGCTCTGTTTCTGGGCTGTGCTGTTTGAGGAGCTGATGGGGCGTCCAGGAGGAGGCAGCCCTCACGGGGGGCTCAGTGGGGCCACCCACCTGTCCACGGTGCACACACGGGGCGAGGGTGCAAGTTGGCCAGGGGCAGCGTCCCAAGGGAAGGGCCAGGTGGGGCCCAAGGAGGGCCACTCAGAGGGGAGCAGAAGTGCTGGGAGCAGGTTGTTCAAAAGTGGGGTTGCAGATAAAACACAAGATGCACACTTAAATTTGATTTCCAGATACATAATGCAACATTTTTTAGTATCAGTGTATCTCAAATATCGCACGGATGAGTGTAGGCGTTTGGAGGAGAGAGAGACAAAACCAGAGGGATAGAGAGATTGTGTTTTATGACTTAATTATTATTTTTATATAAGATCTTTTATGCCATACACAGGGCAAGAAAAAAATGAATCAGAAGATACAGAAAAGCATGAAGGTGACATAAGAGCTCACCCACAATCGCCTCACCCACAGTGGATTGCCATTAACCTGCTGGTACACATTACCCTTTAGATTCTAGAGGCTGGGATGCAGGGAAGGGCAAAGCGCAGGGACTCTGGTGCCTTTTGAACTTCCGTCTCTGTAACAATGCCTGGCCCATGGTAGGCACACAATACATTTCTGCTGAATGAATGGATAAATCTTTCTAGACTTTTTTTCTTTTATACACAGATACGTGCATTTATTCCATTATTGTTTACAAAAATGGGACCATTTTATGCATATTATTTGAAACCTATGTTTTTAACTTCATAATAGATTTTAGAAATCTTTGAGGAAGGTTGGCTTTTTAAGACTGGAGGGACTAAGGCATATTCACAGTTTTCAAGGGAGGAACTGGAGGAGATAATGAAGTGCCACAAGCAGGAGATGTAATAACCAGGGGAAGCAGGTTCCCTAATCAAGAAGAGTCCAATAAAAACAGGCTAAACTCTTCAAACAAAAGCAATACGTGGCTTGCAGTGGAATTTTCAAAATGTATAAAAAGGTATAAAATGAAAAGCGAAAGTTGCTTTCTACCCTGAAGCCCTGGTTGCTTTCTCCAACGTGAATCATTTTAAGTTTCTTGTGCATTCTCCCAGAAAATGGTTTCATGCCGATCTCTGCATATAAATGTATATGTTTTTTATTTGGCTATTAAAATTTTTTTATGAATGCAATCTTTCTATACACATCGTTCTGCATTTTGCTTTTTACACTTAAATTATCAGGGATATCTTTCCACTGTAGACGTATCCCTTTGTAGAAAGGTAAGAGAGTATTCCATTATATAGATGAATCTTGATTTAGCTAGCCAGTCCTCTGCAGATGGTCATTTAGATTGTGGTCCGGTTTTTTTGGTCGGTTTGTCTGTCTGTTGCTATTAGTACATACAACAGTATGTTGGACATCCTTTTAATGTTTTAACGTATTTTGGTGCATACTTTGCATGTGTCCTTTGGAGAAATTCCTAACAAAGAAATTGCACATTTACTATTCTGCTAGATTGGACCAAATTGTCCTCCAAAAATGCGATTTCAATTTAGCCTCCACCAATGGTATAGAGAGAATTTGGCCACACTGGATATGATCAAAATTTTCACTTTCTGCTATCTCGCATATGAACAGTGGAAGAGAAATTACAAGTTAATGAACGTTTGTGGCTAATCACACATTTCTGTGCCTGTAAATAAACAAGGGACACAACTTAATAAGCAGATACTCCACTAACTTGGATTCCCACTCTCTGTTTATTCTCACTGCCACCACTCTGGGTCAAGCCACTATCCTTTCTCACCTGAAAACCTGACAGTTACCCCTCACCGTTTTCCCAGCATCCACTCTGCCCCCTGTAATCCATTCTCCATGGAGCAGCAAGTGTGATCTTTAAAAAAATGTGGATCAGCATCCTGGTTCTGCAGTGTGGTTCTCTGACTCTTCTGGGGACACCCTCACTGTGCCCAAGTAGATTTGAGGTAAAGTATAATTTTTTACATAGTAGGGAAGCCCCTGAGTTCCCTGGCCCACAGACCGAGCTGAAGTGGGACCAATGGAGCCCATCCTGAAGGCAGATGTCAAAGTCAGCATTGCTGTGGTGAGAACCAGGGGGCAAACCAGAGGTTAGGGTGGTCCCAAGTTGCTGCTGCCTCTTGACTCCTGGGAGAAACAAATATGAATGTTCTCTTGAGAAGAGCATGATGACTTTTTCCAAGAGTTTCCATGGATTAAGACCAAACAGACATGAGTTCCCAAGTAAAGATCACCAAATACACAAGTAAACAACTCACTATGGACTAAGAGTTAGCAGAAAGAAAAAACTTATATCCCAAGAGCATCAGATATTGGAATTACTATCACAGAAAAAAAAAAAAAAGAAATGTATGAGATGTTTAATAAACTAAAATTTAGAATAAAAAAAATGACCCACAAACATGAGCCTATAAAAAAACGACCAAGCAGATTTGGAAAAAGAACCAAATAGAACCTTAAGAAATAAAAAATATAACTGTTGATACAAAACCTTAGTGGCTGGCTCATAGAGCAGGTTAGACACAGTTGAAAAGGGGATTAGTGAACTGGAAAACAGATGTAAAGAAATTACCCAAAATTCGGGAAAGAAAGACAGGGGGCTGAAAACGTAGGAAAGGAGATTGAGAGACATAGCAGCTGTATGGAGGAAGTCTAATGTTTCCTAGAAGGAGAGAAAAGGCAGGGTAGCAGAGAAGCAGCAGGTGGGGAGACAATGTATGAAAAATTTCCAGAAGTGATAAAAGACACCAAACCATGGGTGCCAGGAAGAACAGTGAGTACCAAGCAAGATTAATAAAAATAAATCAACCCTTGAACCTCTAGAACATTAACGGTAAAAAGAGGGGAAAAGAACCATCAGCCTAGCTTTGTGCGCCCAGCCAAATAACCTTTCAAGAACAAGGATAAAACAAAGGCATCTTCAGTTAAACAATACTGAGTGTGGTACCAAGAGGACTGCTACTCTAATGACCTTTTATACAAGGGAGCTGGAGAAGGTAGGTCTGGTTTTTAGAAAGACTTAATGAGTAAAGAATTTGAAAATATTGTAAATCCACACACACACACACACACACACAACAAATAAACTAATAATCTCTCATTTTGTGGGGGTCAAACAAAACAAAACCAGACATAACTAAAATACTGAAAAACAGCAGTATGTGATTTTGGAGGGAATATTTAGGTTAGTGTTCTAAATTCTTTGCAATATCAGGAAAACAATGAAGATATTAAGTGTTAAGGTGTTATAATTTCAGAGGTAGCCACTGAAGTAATAGAAATACTGTATAACTTCTAAACCAGAAGAAAGAAAAAAGTAATAGGAACAAACACAACCCAACTCATCTTTTAAATATATATATATATCATATATTTATAATGTGATTTATGACATATATAATATATGTCATATATAAAAAAGGAAAAAAGCAAAAAAGCATAATTTATAGAAAATAACAAGACAATAGAAAGAATTTGTAGAAAATGAGAAGACAATAGAAACAAATCTGATTTACTTGCCAGTTAGCAGACATGATCAAATTGGATTTTCAGAACCCCTGCTATATGTTATTTACATACTTGAAGCATAAGGACGCAAAAAGGTTGAAAGTAAAGTGAGTGAAAGCTACTTACTTACTAATACTAAATAAAAGGAAACTGATGTCAGATAAAACAGGATATACTATAAAAAGCATTATTAAGGATAGAAGTCACTCCATAAATGGTCCCATTTGCCAGGAAGATATGATCATAAAGTAGCATCAAAACATACAAAGCAGAAATTGCTATAGACATAGAGAACTATTGACAAATCCATCATCTTTATGGAAGATTATATAGCACAATGTTTTCAATTATTTATAGGTCAAGCAAACAAAAATTAGTAACATGCAGAAGATTTAAAAACACAATGAACAAATCTAATTCTTTTTATATGTGTGTGTGTACACACATGCATGTGCATGTGTGCATATGCATGTGTATTGTATAAGTGTCTGTGTGTATAAAACTGTGCCCAACAATTAAAGGATGCGTGTTCTTTCCAAGCACATGTGCAACATTTATAAAAACTGTCTCTGTACTATGTCAAAGAATAAGTCTCAACAAATTCAAACAATTGGTATCAGGCCACATTACTGATCACAATGCAACTAAATTAAAAATGAGAAATAAAAACATTTTTTAAAATTCTGTGTGTCTGGAAGTTAAAAACACTTCTTTTTTTTTTTTTAAGATTTATTTATTTATTTTAGAGAGAGAAAGAGAGCACAGTGAGGAGGGGCAGAGAGAGTCTTAAGCAGACCCCACGCTGAGCGCAGAGTCCAATGCAGGGCTCGATCTCATGACCCTGAGATCATGATCTGAACCAAAACCAAGAGTCAGATGCTTAGCCAACTGTGCCACCCAGGCGCCACTAAAAACACTTCTAAAACACCCAGTTATCAATGAATAAATCAAAATAAAAGTTAAAAAAAAATACAGAACTTACAGCTAAGCAAAAGTTGAAAATATTACATATAAAAACTTGTGGAATGCAGAGAAAGCAAGACTTTGAGGTAAGCTTATAGGCTTATAAGCTTATATTTAAAAGAGGAAGGCCTGAAGATTAAAGATACTTATCCAGCTTAAAAAGTTAGAACAAGAAAAATAGAGTAAGCCCAAATAAGGTAAAAGAGAAAATAAGCAAAAAAAAAAAAAGGCAGACATTAATAAAAAACAGAATAAATGAGGCTCAAGTTGATTCTCTGAAATCCTTAATAAATTAGATAAATCTCTGGTAAGAGTTACCAAAAAAAGAAAGAACAGAACAGAACAGTGGGTGGGTGGGAGAGAGAAGAGAAATAAAATTGGGAATGAAAGGGGGCATAACTACAGATCCAGCAAAGATATTTTTGTGAAAAGAAGCTTATGATTCAGCGTATGTAGCTGCTGTGTGAAAAGCCTCATAACTGAGAAACTGAGCAGTGATTTGAAATTGTCCCCTCCCCCAAATAAACAGAAAATAAAACAGAACACTAAACAAAACAAAAAACAAGCAAATGAATGAAAAACCCAGGCCAGAGTGTTTTTACATGAGTTCTACTAAACTTTAAAGAAAGAGTTCATTCCAATTTTACATAAACTCTTGCAAAAAGTAGAAAAAGAAGGAGCATGCCCCACCTCCCGCGTGAGGCCTCTCTACCGAGGGCAGAGCCCGAAGTTTATTCAATTTGGAAAACCCTCTTCAGAAAAAAAAAAAAGTGCAAATGTATATAAACGTCAAATAAAAAAGTAGATATTGACTTAGAAGGAGAAAAATATCACAAGAAATTACAAATTTTATAAAGTTGAAAGAGACCGCAAACATTACAACGGCCAGGAAAACAGCACACTGTCTTTATCAATCAAACTGCAGTTTCTTCTTGGGGATCATATCGTCTTCGGTCACCTCTTCATATGACAAAGATTTTGTACTTTCATTTTCTATGGCAAGAGTAGAAAGGTCATTCTTCTGCCTTTGTTGACTGAAACTATTTTTGATTACTGATAGCTTAGAAACTTTTTTTTTCATCTCATGAACTCACTGTTATAGGTCATACATTTCACGGGGTGTTATTAAAGTTTGGGAAATCTCTACCAAATTTCTTTTACAGGTGAGCTATGTGATGCGAAGCAAGTTTCCATACACTAGCTCTGGATTTCTATGTTTCACAACTTGTCTCTCCACCACCTGCATAGTTTTGGTGACTGGTGCCAGAGGACAGACCCAAATGCACGTTCCTTCATGACAGCAGCTGGCACTGCCTACCTGGAGGAAAGAGTATTCCTGAAGCCAACCCCACACGGGCTCAGATGGCAAGAATTAGCTACACAGGGAAGTGGCTGCAAAGCCCATGAACATATCCCACTAAGTAAAAGCATTCCCAACTCAACTTCTCCTTAAGCTGGATCCCCAAAATGCTGGTGGTCACCCCAACCCTTTACAGCAAGAGGAAGGGATGGCAAGTCAGGGTGGACAGAGCCAGCAAGGAGCAGGAAGAGTCTGTCTCCTAATTGGCTAATGTTAACATAGTTTCTATTTTCAATGTCTGCAAACCCTGATGTCCCTGTAAACACGTGGCTAGGGTTCCTGCCCCTTTCCAGGTTTTGGAAAGGACCCTCACAAGAGAGAGACCCTGAAGCTTTTGGAAGACAATATGGGTGATGAAGGAAAATTAAGGATGGAGTGAGACAGGAAAGTTACGAGACAGTCTCATTTTTGGACATGGTTGCAAAAGTCCCAAATAAAATATTAGCAAATGGAATGCAGTAGTATGTAAAAAGATCATGCATTATGTCCATGTTGGGTCTATCCCAATAATGCAAACACATTTAATACTAGAAAAATCTGTTAGTGTCATTCACCACATTCACAGATTAAAAGAGGAAAACCATATGATCTACTACTCATAGATGCAGAAAAAGCATTTGATAAAATTCCACACCCACTCACAATTTTATTTTTATTTATTTATTTTTTAAAAGATTTTTTAAAAATTTATTTATTAGAGAGAGTGAGAGAGAGAGCACAAGAGGGGGTGGGGTTAGAGGGAGAAGCAGACTCCCCGCCGAGCAGGGAGCCTGATGTGGGACTCGATCCCGGAACTCCGGGATCATGACCTGAGCCGAAGGCAGTCACTTAACCAACTGAGCCACCCACGCGCCCCCCATTCACAATTTTAAAAGCTCTTATCAAAAGAGAAATAGTTTTGAAATATCCTTATGCTGATTAAGGGCATTACTAAAATTTATACGTTAAGTATAAATTTAATGGTGAAATACTGAACTTTTGAGGTCTGGAATAAGAAAAGATGCCACCAGTTAGTTTCAACATTTACTGAAGGTCCTTGGAGTAAGGGGGGGAAAAGGCATAAGGGTTAGAAAAGAAATAAAATGATCACTATTTGTAGATGATATAATTATCTTTGTACAGAACTCAACATCTACAGAAAAGTGGCTGGAAACAATATGAGTGTTTAGCAAGATGACTGGATAAAAGAAATCAATGTAAAAAAATCAATTACATTCTGTAACAGCAATAAATAGTTGGAGGGAAAAGACACCATTTACAATAGTAGTAAAAAGTATAAGGTACCTAGGAATAAATCTCATAAAAGTAAGCAAGACATATTTGGAGAAGATTATAAAAATGTATTGTGAGACAATAAAGATATAAAAAATGAAGTGACATATTAATGGATGGAAATATTGAGAGATGTCTGTTCCCTTCTGATCCACAGACACAATGGATTTAAGTAAAAAATCCCATTTTTTTAAGGATCTTGACAAGGTGGTTATAAAATTTTATATGAAAGAGCAAAGTTGCCAGAAATTGAAGAAAAATAAGATACAGGGGCATGCTGTATCAGAGATCAAGATTTATTGAAAACTTGAGTAATTATAACATTGTATATTCTGTGAAGAGATAAACTGACCAATAGAAAAAAGAGCTCAGATACTGACTCATGAAATTTATGAGCTTGATATACGATGGGACTCCTGTTCAGTGGGGAACAGATGTCTATTCAACAAACAGGACCAGGACGATTGGTTATCCACACAGAAAATGAAAAGAAATCGGAGCCCTTCCTCACACCATACCCCCAAGTCAATCTCCAGTGGATAAAGAAAATGTAAAAGAATATGTTTAGGACCTCAAGGTAGCAAAGGATTTCTTAAGCAAAATATGAAGAGTGTTAATGCTGAAAGACAAGCTGATAAATATGATTACATTAAAATTAGGAACTTCTATTACTCAAAAGACACCATAAAGAGAATGAGAAGGAAAGCCACAAGCTAGGAGAAGATGTTTGCAAAACAATAACCAGCAAAGAATTAATATACGGCATATGTAAAGAAGTCCTACAAATCTTAAGGAAAAGGCAAACAATACAATAGAAAAATAGGCATAAGGCACAAACCGGTATTTCACAGAAGAGGAAATGGAATAGTAAATAAAGCTGTGTGGAGACATTCAGACCCATTAATAGTCAGGGCCATGCAAATTAAGACCCAACAAAGTAGCATTTTATACTCATTAGATTAGCAAAAATTATAAATTCCCAAAACAGCAAGTGTTGCTGGAGATTGGTGGGAGCCCTGCCAGGGAGAGTGTAAATTGGGATAATTACTTTGTAAAGCAACCCTTGTAAATCAACTTTATAAAAGCTTACAACATGAGATCCGTGGCTTACAAACAGTTTCTGTGACTCGCAGTTAGAAATATATTTAACATTAACACCCACTAGGCTGCACACGAACGCACACACATGCACGTACACATGCGTACGCACACACATGCAAGTACACACGCGTACATGCATATAATGGAAATAGAAGTTTTAGGAAACAATACCGGCTCTCACTCTGAGCCATCTATTCTGTAGCATTCTCTTCTCTTCCACTGAAGAAAACACACTGGTGGGGCCCCACTAATGTGATTTCCTAACCCCTCAATAAATCACCACTCTGATTGTATAACTCTTGCACACGTGTTACGCACACATATTACCCACCCGGTGACGAGTACAGGAGTGTGTGTAACAAACTTGCTTGTAATAGCCCAAGACCGGAAACAAATAGAATGTTTGTAGACCCAAGAGCCAAGGAATAACTTGTAGCAGCCTTATACATTGCAATAGTAGACAGCAGCGAAAAATGGATACACTGTGGCCACACCCAACAACACCCACCTCCTAGAAACATTCTAGAAACATAATATGGAGTGACAAAAGTGTGCCCAGAAGAACAAACACACGCAGGTTGCAATAGCTCTGAGATAGCTCAAGAACAAGCGTAGCCAAAACATATATTCAGGGCACACCTGCCCTGAAGAGGCAGGGAAAGGACAAACACAAGGAAGGGAAGGGAAGTTGACAGGTGGATAAAGTCACTGGCAAGGCTCCGGTCGGTCGTGTGAGAGGTGGGTTCACAGGGCCGCATTGTATATTATTTCAGAGGACACAGAGTTAGGCTGTTATTGAGTGTTGTGTAAAAGAAACGGACATACGATCGAGTTGCTCTCCTATTTAAAACTCTTCCCATTTTAAGTCCTACAGAATCCAGTCTTTGCCTGGGATTCCTCTCATCGTTTTCTCCTGGTGCTCTGCACACCGTGCACACTGACCTCCCGTGAATTTTTTATATCACACCCGGTGTGATGCGCTGAATGTTTGTGCCCTCCCCAAAATTCGTATGTTGCAGCCCTGCTTCCCCCTCCACACGATGGCATATGGAGGTGGGGCCTTGGGGAGATATGAAGGTTAGATGTGGTCATGGGGGTGGAGATTATGCCCATGCAGATGGGATTATTTTCCTTGCAAGAATAGCAAGACACCCATGTAAGGACACAGCAAGAAGGTAAACCAGGAAGTGGGGCCCTGGCCGGACTGAGAATTTGCTGGCGCCTTGATCTTGGGCCTTCTAGGCTCCCAAACTGTGAGAACTACATGTTTAAGCCTCTCTGTCTGTGGTGTTTGCTATAGGGGCCTGAAATGACCGACACGCCCATCTTGTACTCACCCCAGGGCCTTTCCACTTTGCATTGTCCCGGGGATGCTCTTTTTGGATCTTCTGGCTCATTCTCATCCTCTCAGCTCAAGCAAGTGTCACCTTTTTGGTGAGAACCTACCCATGACCCTATCTCAAGTTGGGCTTTCTGGTGCCTCCTAGAGCCTGTTCCTCCCTGCTCCGCCTCCCCCAATAGGGAACAATGGGAGTACCGGTCACTACCTTCCCAGCACTGACCACTGTTAGTGCAGGTCAGGGCACTTGCTGATCACAGGCCTCTTCAGCTGACTGCGAGCTCAGGGAGGGCTGGGATGCCTCTGTCTCGCTCACCGGGTGCCCATCTGCCAAGCTTGGTGCCACATCTCCCAGAGTCTCACAGCAAACATTGGCTGCTAGAACCAGCTACATGGTTTGCGGGGCCCAGTGCCTATTTGAAAACGCAGGGGCAGGGTCCACGTTCAGAAACTAAGGAATTTCAGGATGGTGACAGCAGAGCATTAAACCCAGCACGGGGCCCTTCTAAGCGTGGGACCCTGTGGGTACGCCCAGGCCACACGCCCACCAGGCCGGCCCTCTTGCAGATAAATGTGGGAAAGAACCGAAGCCTCAGCACAACACAGGGCCTTGGAGTCTCAGTGCGTGACCTAACCGTTAATGCATATTAACTCCCTGCTGAAGGCTGGCTTCTCCGAGGGGAGCCTGCAGGGGCCTCCCTGCTTCCCAACCCCCGGCACACATGGCTCTTCATCCTCCCTGTGCCTGAGGCTCCTTGAAGGCAAGGACCACGGCCGTCGGGCCCAGTGGCTGGAGCCCAGGCTGGGCCAGCTTATGTGGCTTTGCGTGAGATGCCGACGCTCTGCCCCAGGAAGGCTCGATTTCCTCATCTGTTCAATGGGTTCAGAAGCTTGCTGTGGGGAAAGGGGTAGTACAGGGGAGGGGCTTCCCGTGGCATCTAACTGTAGGGAAGGGCTCAGCCCGGGTGTGGGGTCCTGTGCGCGGGCTGTGGTGTGACGTCCTGGCCGCCACTGCCTCCTGGTGCTCAGCTGGCTCCGGGGGGCCAGGACCCCCAGTGCAAAGGTCACTGCTTGCGTGACTGTGGGCACCTGGCCCCCTCCCCAACCCTGTTCCCTCATCCTGAGCCTGGGGCTGATGTAGCCACATCACTCATTCCCAGAGCCGGGAGTGCGGACCACATGACAGAGGGCGGCGGAGAGCTGCTCACTCTTTATGACTATTTTTACGAGCAGATGAAGGCAAGGGGCATTTCTATTCAGTCCTGCTTCCCCCAAGGTTAATGAGTTCAGGTTGGTTTTCTGAATCCTGAAAAGAAATTTCAGTGTATGCAATTACTGCTTTTATTTAGCCATAACCTGCGCCAAGCTCCGGGTCAGGCGTGGGAGGGCCACGAAGGGGGATAAAACACGCAGCGGCACCAGAGGGGCTCCCAGCCCTGCCCGGAAGCCAGACCCCAGATAAATCGTGGCTGGGTGGTGGGCGAGAGGAGGGGGGTGTCACGAGGGGGGGGTCTGGGCCGTGTTCTCCACTCGGTGGAGCAGCGGGGCCCACGTGCAGTGCCTTCCTGGGGCCCGTGTGAGAGCCCGTCCGGCCCGCAGGTGTACATGGGGACAGATGTTTTTCAAATAATCTCGTGGATCAAACATAACGACAAATACTGGCGCGGACATGCAGATAAGAGCGGTTCCTTTGAGGAAGACGAGCCAGGAGGGCTCCCCAAGGTTGGGGCCCCGGGAAGTGCCTTTGGGGTGTGACGCATGGGGAGTAAGTTGGGGCTGCCCACGTGGGGCCCAGCGTGACCAGGGGAACAGCATGTGCAAAGACCCCAAGGAGGGGCCGAGCCGGCATGGACAAGGAAGGGAAGGAGCTGCTGTGGCCAGAGCCCTGCCTGCAGGGGGAGAGTGGGGCCGAGAGGCCAGCCATGGCCAGGAGGAACAGGCCCTGAGGCTCGCGCATGGGGGCAGTTTGGACTTTATCCAGAGGCATCAGAAGCCCTTGGAGGGCGCTGGGAGCTGAGGCAGCCCAGGAAGCCTGAGCCTACGGGGTGGAGGGTGCAGGGGCAGGAGACCCCCGGGGGCTTTCTGGCGAGGGAGGCCTGGGCTGTGCATGGAAGAAGGGGGGTGTCAGTAATAAGACTCTGATCTACTGTGAAATGAAACAAAAAGTAGGCTACCCAAACTCTGTGAAACAGAAAAGTCACTATTTGAGTTTGCATGTACATATTATAATGCCTGAGCTCGCAGACCTGGTCATGGGGTCCCCCTGCAGAGCGATGCTGCAGGAGAGGGCCTGAGCAGGGGCTGCAGGGCCAGCTCCAAGGATGGCCCCGGGCCACTGGGTGGGCTGGGTGGGGGACGGCTCAGGGGACCCTTGGAACCGAGAGCCCTGGAGGCAGAGCTGGTTTCAGGGGGACGGTGATTGGGGTTTGGGGAGTTTAGTCTGAGGTGTCTGGGGGTCCCCAGTGTGCCTGAGGGGTGGAGGCCCAAGGGGCAGGTACGGGCCTGAGTCTGGCCCGGGGACTGACTTCTCTTTGGGTCTCCAGGGAGGCCCACTGGGGTGAGGTCCACTGGGAGGGCCCGAGGAATGGACTGGGAAGGACGCGCCGGAGCCCTTCTCTGTCCGAGGCCAGTCTGGGCAATGTGGGTGTCCGCGTGAGCAGGGAGGAGCCAGGGCAGAGACGCTCAGAGGCGCTGTGGGCCAGTTTGCGTGGGCACCTGCATCTGGCCAGTGTGACCGAGGAGCTGAGACTTTGAATTATTAATAAACTTTAAATTTAGCAGAGTTCCAGATTTACAGAAAAGTTGGGAAGATAGTACAGAGTCCTTATATATCGTCCCCCGCCCGCTGCTTCCTGACTATTAACATCTTGCATTATATTGATACATCATCATTAACTGAAGTTTATACTTTATTCAGATTTCCTTAGTTCTTACCTCATGCCCCTTTTTTGAGAAACGGGATTTTAAATTTAATTTAAATTTGAAAACTAAAATTCAGTTCAGTGATTCAAGAACGTACGTGTTGGGACCCCTTGGGTAGGTGCCTGTCCTTTTCAACTGTGAATTGTATGAACCCTAAATACAGATGGAGTATTTCTGATGGAAATCTTGTGTCTGAAATGGGATGTGCTATGAGTGTAAAACTACGTGCCAGACTTTGAAGACTTATTCTGAAATATTGATTACATGTTGAAAAAACAGTATTTTGGCTCTGTTGGGTTAAAGAAAATGTCAAATTAAATATATAATTGAACATGAATTGAAACAGATAATTATATAATTTCATCTCATTCTGTTTACCTTTTGAACAGGTGGCTGCTAGACCATTTAAAGTTGCGTGAGTGGCCAGCATTCAGTGCCCACTGGCCACACTGCTTTAAGGGCAGGAGCCTGCAAGAGACAGAGGAGCATCTCTGGGGAGTAGGAGCAAAACCACAAGGAAGCAGGGGTGTCAGAGCAGATGATGGGGAGCTGGGTGGACCTCTTGGCCCTGGGGGCTCCCAGAAACAGGGAGGGAGGAGGAGGGCAGGGCACGCTCAGAAGGAGCCCCACGGAGGCGGCAGGGACGGGGTCAGTCTGGGGAATCCTTGCAGAGGGCACAGGAGGCCTGACAAGATGTTCCTGGGATTTAAGGGGTCTGTCCGAGGATCGAAAGAGAGAAGGCAGAGAGCGTGCGGGTCCCTGGAAGTGGCCAGTGTGGGTGAGGTCTGGTGATGCCGATCCTTCCCAAATCACTCCCGTTGTGTGCAGGACACTGGCCTGGTGGTGCTGGTTGGAGGGCGGGTGGAAGGGCAGGTGTAGGGCAGCCTGGATGGAGGCTGGAGGAAGCGATGGTAGGGGGACGAGCAGGAGGCCTGCATCTGTGTAGGGTCATGTCCGCGGCTCTGTGGGTCCACTTGACACCCTACTCCACAGAGGAGGGACCCGGACCCCCTCGTGACTTAGTTGGATGCCTGGGACAAAGCACCACACACTGGGGGCTTCCACCACAGAAATGGACTCTCTCCCAGTTCTGGAGGCTGGAAGTCCCAGATCAAGGTACGGGCAGGGTTGGTTCCTTCACAGACTTCTCTCCTACTTTTTTCCTGTGTCTTCATGTGCCTTCCAAGTGTCCCTCCTCAGAACACCGGCCGTGGTGGGGTAGGAACCACCCCAGTGACCTCAGTCTCACTCCTTAGCTCTGTAAAGACCTCATTGCAAATAAGTTTGCCTTCCGAGGTACTGGGGTTAGCACTTCAAGGTATGAATTGGGCGGGGGGACACGGTTCAGTCCATATCACTTACCCCAGCTCACACTGCTGGTGGGAGGCAGGACCCTGTCCGGCCTCTATTGGTACGTTCTCATTATTAAAAAATAACCCGACATAGGGAAGCAAAATCTCCTATTAGTACACTCAACATTCTTCCTCCTTCCTGGCAACAACCGTTATTATTAGTCTGTGTATCTTTCCAGACCTTTTTAAATGGAGGCATATACATAAATATGTGTTGTTGCGTTGAGGGAGGGGGGCAGGCTGTTTTTAAAATAAAATTTAAATCCTTGTTACGGTGAAAAACCTGGCTAATGAACATCATGTTTCAAAACAGACTGAGGCATTCTTTGTGCTAAATATGGTGTTCTTTGTCTCATTTGCAATGGAAAATCCGTTGTTTCAAAAAAAAAATACATTATTAAGAGGCCTTACAATACAAACTACATTTTCCAATTCAATAGCGTACAAGGTCAGCCAAGCAAAGACAATGTAAACTAGCTTCAAAAGTGTCTTGTTCAATAATGAAATTTGTTCCGAGGGGCCAACATTATAATCAGAGCCTGGTGTAGGCTGGCTATGCGCAGCTCAAGTCTTAGCCTCCAGAACGAACCCCCTCGCTGACTGGGAGCCTATGAAAGGCTGCTTACTGCTGTTCCACACATTGCAGTGCTTGATTAACAAGGATCCAATTTCTTGGAGTTCAAAACAAAAGAAAAAAGATGCTGTTCCCATCCTCCATTTCCCTGAATTGGGCTCTGAAAACAGAAAGGCCATGTGCCACTGGTCCAGGTGGGAGCGGACAGGGACGTGCTTGACCAGGGAGAGGGTCCTAAGGGGCTGGCAGGGGGACCAAGGGAGCGCTTTTAGGAGAGTCCGTGTGACGTGGCCGCCTGAGTTCTGTCCGGGTCTGGACGCCAGCCGAACCCGCAGCCCTGTCCCTGATCACCTAGGTCTCCACCTGCATGTCCGCATCCCCGACTGCAGACCCTAAGCTGGTGCAGCTTCTAGAACATGCCTCTTTATCCCTCGGGCCGAAGCAGCTTGTCCTTGGAAGCTTCCCCCCGTGGTGTCACCTCCTGGTGGCTCTCGCATCTCCCTCCCCTTCCTTGGAGTCTCGGGTCCCTCGCGTGTCCATCTGGGTGGCCGGTCCCCACCTTGGCTCCAGAAGCCTCTAACTCCTCCCTCCCTGTGCCTGCTGTGTTAACGAGGACACAGCGGTGGCTGCCAAGGCGGGGACGCTGAGGAGCAGTTGAGGAAGGCAGTGGAAGTCTCTTTCTGCTCTGCCCCGTGCCTGGGTGTGACCGTCGCCTGCATGTCCCGCCGAACGGGCTCCGAGGGGTCTGCATGTCCACCGGGGGAGGGAGGAGGGACAGGAGTGCCCGTCCTGTTAGTCACACCCATGGCCAAGCCGGTGGCCACCAGCCGCGAGGGAGGCTGGAGGACACTGTGCCTCCTCTGAGGGGCACGAGGCCAGCAGGAGGGGCTCCAGAACAGTGGGAGGGGAGGGAGAAGGGGTACTGGGGGCGCCTCCCCTCCGCCGATCACTCCCACGCCAGCCCCCCGCCCCCCCCCCCCCTTTTCTCACTCTCGTCCGCCACCAGCCTTCCCGGAGCCACCACCTCGGTGTTTGGCTTCATAAAGATCAGTCACCGGACCCACCTCGCTTGCCCCCGGAGCTGCTGGAGAACAGCCCCCAGACGTGCCAGGGATCAAGCTATGGCTCCTTCTAGTCAGCTGTTTCCCTGCCCCTTGGGGTCCCTGTCAAGCCTTCCTCACCCCCCAGAGCTGCTCGTCCTGCTCTATGTGCGTGCTTACTATGCACCAGGCATTTCTCTCTCACAAGATCGTGTGACTGAGTAATCTGATATTTTGGCTTTTAAACAAAGACAATACCTAGTTAGAAAACAACAGAAAGCAGCCCCCCTGTGCCCACGCAGGCTGTCAAAGTGAGCCTGGTACGAGCTTGCCGTGCCGACCCAAGGGTGTCGCTCCTGGGCCACACACTGACAAGCGCCCCCCCGGCCCCGGATGGAGCACGCCCCTGCGCCAGGCTGGGGGCCCCCGCGCCAGGCCCTCTTCCGTCTGTCTGCCTCCTACCACAGCTGGAAGCCAGAAATGGTGGCGGTGTGGAGCGCCCTTCCTCCTGTCCTCTTGGCCAACTCCTACTTGTCCCCCAAGACCTCACCCAAACCCCTGTGCTCGGGGACACCTTTTCTGGTTCTCCAAGAGGGACAGCCTGCCCTCTTGGAGCGTCTCCCACCTGCACTGGGATTTTGTGATTGCTGCCATTCACACGTCTCTCTGCAGCCGCCTCTGTGAATTCCACGAAGGAGGGACCGTGGCTTCAATCAGGAGACAGAGCCTTCTGGGAGTGCTAACACAGCTAAGAACATCCCTGCTCTTGGTAACTAGAACGCCATCCAGCCAAACAGGATTCTTGATTTCCCCCACCTCCAACCCAATCCGTACGGGCTACAGCTAGCCCATAAGGCTAGTAAGGAAGTTAGAAAGTGAGTTAGAAAAAGGTGACCCTCTGGGCTGGCACAGCCCCCACCAGGGCCCTTGGCTGGGCTTGTGGAGCACAAGACAGCATTTCACTCTTGTAGAGTGAACAACCCACCCAACAGTACATGGTGGTCCAACCACTGCAGTCTCCATCCCCCTTCCCCAGGTTCCATCATCCTCCTAATATCGGACCACACATCTGGGAGTCATCTCTTCATCCCCTGTTGTGGGTTGAATTGTGTTCCCCAAAAGGATACATCAAGTCCTAACTCCCAGTACCTGTGAACATGATCTTGGAAATGGGGCTTTTGCAGAGGTAATCAAGCTAAGATGATGTCGTGCTGGATGAGGGTGGGCCCTAGTTCAATAACTGGTGTTCTGAGAAGACAGAGATTTGGACACAGACCCAGAAGACACAGGGAACAATGCCATGTGAAGACAGAGGCAGAGACTGGAAGGACATGGCCACACGCCGAGCAACACTTGGAACCACCAGAAGCCGGTAGGAGGTGAGGAAGGAGCCTCCTGGGAACCTCTGGAGGGAGTATAGCCCTGCTGATAATTGACTTTGGACTTCCAGCCTCCAGAACGAGGAAAGAATACATTTCTGTTGTTTTAAGCCCCCTAGTTGGTGGTACCTCGTTCCGGCAGCCCCAGGACACCACATGGCCCCCACATCCGATCCAGAGACAAGTCCTGGTGTTCTGCGTTCACATTTGTTTGGAGATAGTTCTACCTCTCCATCTCTGCCAGTAGAGCCCAGCCTTCCTTGCTGCCTCCCGGTGACCCACTGTCCGTCCAGCAACCAGAGAGCCTTTTTGAATCCCTAAACTTGCCACTGGACTTGACCACAACCTTGTCCCAGGCCTCCCACTCCCACGCGAGCAGGCCTGCCCTCCTTTCTGACTTGTCTCCATCACCCTCTCCCGCACGGGCTGTTCTGATTTTCCTCCCGCTCCTTAAACCGGCCCAAGTGACTTCTGTCTTAGGGCCTCCGCACCTGCTGAGCCCCTGACTCAGGTTCCTTTCGTCCCAGATCTTTCTGAGGTCGACTTCTTTACATTTTGTCTTTTCGGAGGGAGCTTCAAAGTCCCCTCCTTCCAGGGACGCCTCATCTAGCGGCCCCGCCCCCGTCGATCGCTCCACCCCCTTGCTTTTCTTCTTTTCCCAGAGATGTCGTCACTGGTCATTTTCTCGTTTGTTTTCTTATTTACCTCCTGCGCCCCCTCCCCGCCCAACCCCAGCACCCACCAGAATGTGGGCCCCACGAGGGCCACGCCAGGCCCCTCTTGTTCACTGTCGTGTCACCGCAACCCAGGGTGTAGAAGAGGGTCTGGCGCACAGTATGCACCCCCTGAATGCCTGCTGAGGGAACAGAATAGATGAATGGAGAAATATTTCCACCCCTGAGCAGAAGTGACATGAAGTTATCTAAAAACCCAGTAAATACATGCTCATTCATCTGAGCTCCCCGAATTAGAATTTGGAGGGGGGAGGGAGAGAAGTTTGTCTTTGTACTTAAGCGGGATAAAAAAAGAAAAGAACTTTCTGAGCAAATTATCTGTGTAAACAGGGAGTATGTTTCACCCTGTTAATAATGAACTCCAGCAGCCCCGGCCTCCAACGCTTGGAGGCCCACTCTGGTGATGCATATGCGAATTCCAGGTGAATCTGTGTCCTTGGTGAAGGCCTTACAGGATGTGGGGGTGCTCAGGGTCCCAGCCTGTCTTCCCCCGGGGCAATAATGAATGCAATAATGAATGCAATAATGAATGCCCTGGGTAGGAATCATCAGCGTCAGACCCCCAGTTTCTGACTTGCCCCACGCAGGCACCGACAGTCCCTGGACGCTGAGGGTGGGGTTTGCTAGGAAACGGCAGCTGTCACTTGGCACAAAGTTGTTACCTTCTCTGGGATTTCAGTGGCTACTTTATTATTATTTTTTTCCAATGGTTACTTTAAATCGATCCTTTTTGTAAAAGGCGGATGAAGATGCAGAAGTCTTGGAAGACCATAGAAGAAAAAAAAAAGTCCGAACGTCAATCACTGTAAAATGCCAGGCACTCTTAATCACTGGCAAGTTGGTTTTCATTTCAGTAACTGTGGGTTGCTGTTAAGGAAATTAGAGTCCAACAGATTTGGATAAAGCTGATGGGCTAAACAGTAGACTTAAGTTTCAAACTATCTAGAAACCACACCCAACCACCAAAAACACATGTTAAAACAACTCTAATTGTATATTTCAAAGAACAAGTAATTTAGTTTTACTGCGGTCACTGGTGTTTCCAAGCTAAATATATCCATGTCTTGCTCTCTGTTTTTATGCTTTTTTTTTTTTGGAAACAGTGGGGTTGGGTGTGAGCTATTGCTTTTCTTCCCGTTCTCTGTATAATTTAATACTGAGACTGGGGGATGGCAGCTCAGATTTTGTAATGCACATGGAGCTCTGGGGATAGCCAACGATGGGGACCAAAGCGTAGACACCGTTTAGCTAACTGCACAAAGAGCATGGTCTCAAAGTGGACACTGGACGCTTTGGTTAGGTGCTGTGGTTGTAAGCAACAGAAGCCACGCCTGACTCATGCAAACTGAGAGGGAACTCCTTCGAAGGGCGTAGGTGCTCACCGACCTAAGGGATGCCCTGGGAATCCAGTCGGTGAGAACTACTCTGGAGTTTCTCTAGGACACCCTACGTGGGCGTGATGCATTCAAGCTTCTGGTCACTGCACAAAGATTCAAGGTCCTGGCGCAAGCATCCTATTTGCCCAGCCTGAGACTCCTGCCCAGGTGGAGGGGAGGTACCTTGACTGCCAAGTCCTCCAGGATGAGAGTCAATGAGGGGAATTTTGCTGTTAGCAGAAGGAGGCATCTGTCCATTGCATTTTGCTTCAAGCAAAGAGGACTCGAGAAGGGGGTCAGGGAGTGGGGATTCCTCAGGGCAAAGGGACCAACAAGTAGCACAGCGAATCTCCCTGGCGTTGGTGAAGGACCTCCCCTCCCCTGGTTCTTCTCTGTGGTCAGTGGTGGGTCTCCTGGCCCCTGGGCTGCCCACGCTGAGACTGTTCGCACCTCAGAGCCACCAGGGAACAGTGAGCTCTGGGCTTACGGGGCCTGGCATCTCGCATGCCCTGGATGGCCCCTGAGCACCCAAGAGCCCGCCAAGCTGCAATCTTTCCAGGTCTCTGCCCTTCTGAAGCATCCTAACCCAGTGGCCTCCATTTCCTCGGGGGTCAAAGGGCAATGACAGTGGGACCTGAATCACAAGGTGGCTGTGAAAAAATAATGTGATGTCCCCTACAGAGCTCAATGAGAGCAGGTGCCCGGGGGACGTTAGCTATTGCTGACACTGATCCGTCCAGAGCTCTGGCCTGGCCTCAGGCACCCTATACAGATGGACTCTAGTTCCCTATCCCGAAGCCCCATCTGCTTGACAGGACACCTTTGGCATCCCCGTCGCCTTGTAGCACGGAGGGGGCAGGGTCCTGTCCCAACGTCTGGATGGTAGGGACCCTGGTGCCATTCGGGGGTGAGTCTACTTCCAATACCAGGACCCCCCACCCTGCAGCCGGGGTGAGTTTGGCCGGCCCCACCCTCCACGACTTTCTAACCAGACTCTCCTGCTGGGGTCCTGGCAAACTGGGGAGGGGGGGACTGCAAGTCTGGGAGGCTGCAAACCCAGCCCAGATGGAGCTGATCCTGTAGGAAATACAGGAGAAACAGAGAGAGAGAAATCACCCATAATCACACCTCCCAGAGATCACCACTCACCTCCTATGTTTTCCTCTAGTTTATTTTCTTAAAATGTTTTTTAAGGGGCGCCTGGGTGGCTCAGATGGTTAAGCGTCTGCCTTCGGCTCAGGTCATGATCCCAGGGTCCTGGGATCGAGCCCCGCATCGGGCTCCTGGCTCAGCGGGGAGCCTGCTTCTCCCTCTCCCTCTGCCTCTCTCCCTGCCCATGCTCTCTCTCTCTCTGTATCTCTGTGTCTCAAGTGAATAGATAAAATCTTTAAAAAAAAAAAAAATGTTTTTTAAGAGGGGGCGGGGAGGGGCAGAGGGAGAGAGAGAGTCTTAAGCAGGCTCCACGCCCAGCACAGAGCCGGACTCGGGGCTCTATCATGACCTGAGCCTGAGATCATGACCTGAGCCGAAATCCAGAGTGGGACGCTTAACTGACTGAGCCACCCAGGCGTCCCTCTTCTAGTTTATTTTTACAGAATAAGGATGCCCCCGCCAATGAAAATAAAACTGAGATCAAAGGTACAGACACTGTGGTTTTGTTCTAACGTTATGTCAAAAATATCTTTCTTTCTTTTTTTTTTTAAAGATTTTTTTATTTATTTGACACAGAGAGAGACAGCCAGAGAGGGAACACAAGCATGGGGAGTGGGAGAGGGAGAAGCAGACTCTCCGCCGAGCAGGGAGCCCGATGCGGGGCTCGATCCCAGGACCCTGGGGTCATGACCTGAGCCGAAGGCAGACGCTTAATGACTGAGCCACCCAGGCGCCCCCAAAAATATCTTTCCATGTCATTCAATGTTTTTTTGTGACATAGAACTTTTTGTGGGTGCATAATTCCCTCAAAATTTCTTCAGGTCATTGCCTAATGGTGCAATATTTAGGTTTTGGTCTCCTGGCCTCCCTTCCCTCCCTGGGTCCCTGGATATGGCTTGACGCTGTCCCCCCACCCTCTCAGCTGCAGGTTCATCATGTAACTTCTAGATTCTCCACTTCCCAGAAACACCCACTGCCATCCCACCCACCAGTGGGCCCTTCAGATGCCACACTAGGTGTCGTGGGCTGATTTGCATCCCCCACCCAAATATGTTCTAGTCCTAACCCCCAGTACCTCAGGACGTGAACTTATTTAGGAATAGGGTCATTACAGATATAAATAGTTAAGAGGAGGTCCTGCTGGCGTATAGATGAGGGTGCCCTCATCCAGGGTGACTGGTCTCCTTACAGGAAGAGGTGAAGAGGCATAGACTTACAGGGACAGACAGACGCGGGAGGGATGCACCTAAAGTCAAGGAAGCCACAGATGGCCAGCAAACAGCAGAAGCTACAAATGGGCTTCGGAACCCCCTCCCCGTACTCTGCACCCCCACCCTCCTCTGACCCTGTCCAGCCACCATTTCTGACCCTTCCTCCCTGGCCATGCTCCTTTTGTCCCCGAATGCCTTGCAGCTGTCGGGAGGAAGTGGTGTAGCTTGCTCCCAAGGATGGAACCGGCAGGCAGTGTCCTGTCCCTCAGTGATGGTGTGAGTGACCCCCACCAAGCACTGTGCTAACCTTCCCCCACCCGGAGAGTCTCACCTACTCCTCACAGCAACCCCATATTTTGCAAAGGAGGAAACTGAGGCAAGAAGGATCAAGTAATTAGCAAGTCAGGGGAGCAACTGGAGTTTGAATGTGGGAAGGGGCTTCCAGAGCCCAGCCCACTTTGCCATCTTCACAGGTGGGGACAGTTAGGGTCCTTGCCGCGTCTACGACTCTGACTTAGCAGGTAATTGGCGGATCTAGCGAGCCATCCTGCCAGCATGCCTGCAGTCTGCCTTTATGCTCCCCGAGTGAGGTCATGCACGGAAACCACCGGCCCAGACGCCTCAGGAGAGCACATCTCCTGGTGCCCAGACCTGGCACCGAACCCTGGCTCTTTGAGGAAGGCAGCAGGGCAGGGAGGCCCTTGCCTGGACTTTGAGCTGGACCGTCACTGGCAGGGGGCAGATGAGGCACGAAGCTCCGTGGCCCACGAGTCTGGGCCCTGGGCCTGCTGCCAGATGGGCCCTGGGTGCCTGGTCTTGCTTCTGTCGTCCGTAAAATGTGCCCATCACACAGAGGGGTCACGAGAATCAAACGAGGGAAAGCGTCCAGTGCGCTTGGCACAGCGCCTGAGCTCTGCCCTCTCCCCAGGGAAAGTCAGTCTGTCTCTCGCACGTAGACTCAACGTGTGGTCATTTATGGTAAGAATATCTGCCCATCTATTCTCCCCTCTGGGGAAACGTGCACATTTAGCGATAGTGTGTACTTCTTCACAGGCTCCACCAGATGGGAGAAGGAGGAGGAAAGCTTGGGTGGACAAATTATAGGCAGGGAAAAACTGCAGTATCCACAGGAGACAGTTTATTTTCTCTATATAAAGAACGCTAACAGATCAACAAGAAGAGAAGATTTTTTCAAAAGTCCACTACACAAATGGGCAAAGGATAGGACCACACAGTGCCTACGGAAATCAATGAAAGGGGACCATAAAAATACAAGGAGACGTTCCTGTTTGCTCATAATCAAAGGATTGCAAACCTAAACAACCAAGCATTACCACGGGCAAGATTTTTAAAGAATGCTAACAACGAGGGTCAGCCAGGGTGGAAACTGGCACTCCCCTGGGCCATCTGTGGGGAGTGTTGACTGGGGTAACCCGTCGGGAAGGAAGGCCAGTGAAAGAATGTCACACACACACGTTCTGCCACGGCAACTCCACTGCTCGGAACTGACACCCCAATGTGCAGGTGAAGGGAAAGCTGGGGGAAGGGAACAGTGTTGCAAGCAGCAGGAACAGCATGGGTGTGCATGGAGACTGCGGCAGAAAGGACTTCCATGTGGCTGCATCACGGTGGTAGCTGGAGACCGCCATCTTCTCTGAAGTGGAGAAAGCTTGTCTGTGACACGTGTGGGGATGAGGGTCAAATGGGGATGGAGGAGCCCCGGAAAGGGAGGAGAGAAGACAGAGTTGCTAGGAAGAGGGGTGAGTAGGGAACACGGCTGAGCTGCACAGAGGGTCTGGCTGGGACTGAGTCCCATACCTCATGAGTGACGCAGTCGGTGCACTTTCCTACACCACATCTTGACAGAATACGAGCATTTGAAATCTCAACACGCCACCTGGAAGTGGCTGAGAGCCTCCATGAGATGCGTTGGCAGTGGGGGAGAGAAGAGATGAGGAATGGGGAGCCGGAGCGATGGCCCCGGGGCGGTGGCTGGGGAGAGGCTGTGCGTCCCACCTGCTCCTCACCCTGGGAACCCCGTAAAGTGGGGTCACACCGGACGGCCTCCACGGGGCCTGTTGCTGACATGGCTGCCACGTGGAGCTTGGCCCGCCGGACTTGTGGGCCACTGGGTAGTGTAGCCCATCGCCCTTACCAGCATCACTACCAGGCTCTGGATTTGGGGAGCCTGTAGGGGGCCGAAACAGCAGGCCTGGAACGAAGAGGTTGGTGGAGCTCCTTAGACTCAGAGACTTGTAGGGCTGGAGGCAAATCCAGGCAACTTCCTATAGATGTTGCCCCCCGCCCCACATCATTCAGTTTGCTTTTGCATGCCCCCAGTGATGGGAAACTCACTCATTCTGGAGGCATCCCATTCCTCCCCTGCCAAAAAGCCTTCGGCGGTCACTCCACTGCCCTTGACACAAAATCCAACTCCTTCCTGAGGCCCCCAGGGTCCTCCTCCATGATGGAGCCCTGGTCGCCTCGGAGCTCACCCACGTCAGCCCCTGGCCCTTCACTCTGCCCTGGCCAGCCCCAGGGGCCTCCTCTGTGGTCCCCGAACACATCATGGCTTTCTTCCGCACCTGGGCCTTTGCACATGCTGGTCTCTCTCCCTGGATGTTGCTCCTCCTCCTCCAGTTAACCCTTCCTCTGTTGTTAGGTTTCAGCTGGCATGTCACCTCCCAGCCTCGGCTAGATGCCCCTGGACATACTCTGTGTAGCGCTCATCACTCCCGTAATTAATCACTTATTTAGGATTTCATCGCCCGTCTGACTCCGACTTCCACGAGGACCTGCCTCCTTTGGTCCCGTCACCGCCCCTCGAGTGATGCGTACACAGCGAGGCACCCAGTGCCAGGCCGCTGTATCAGGGTCTTTGGGAAACTCTCTGAGTATCCCAGGAGGACAGGGGACCAGCTTTGCACAAAGGGCTCCTGCAAGCCTTTCTGGTTTAAGGAACAACCGCACCAAGGCCCTGGTCACAATTCATGGCCACCCCCCGGGTGCCAACTTCAGAATTTAGGTCTTTCCCTACCATCCCCCTAGCTCGGCTCCGTTGTCGTCAAGTTCAAACTGATTTTCATGTCCTCCCTTCCTTTGCATGGGGCTATTGATCTTCATTTTCTAGACTGGCTCTCGTGGTGAAAGCCATGTATCTTGGAAGTTTTATCAGCAGCTCATTCTGGCTTGAAGCTTTCATTAACATAGTTAACTTCCAATACATTGCACAAAGGTTTCTTCATGTGTGGCTTCTAACTGGTCTGCCATCCAGATGGTTTTGAAATTAAGGAAGCTGCTGTATTTGCCTTGAGCTGGTTATTTGGAATTTGGAGATTAGAGCCCCGGTCTGGAGATAAGCTAAACAGCTGGCCACCACGACCCGTCCCCGGCAAGGGAAAGTTTCCGATGACAATTTTCTTTGTTTTGAATAACTAATTCAATTACCAATCTTTATTCACATTTGATTTTCAGATGAGCCTATTTAAGTTCATCCTCTTCCCAGTTTTTATTCTGTTTCGAAACGGAGTCCCACATCAACAACTCATTTATTATAGAATAGCCTGTCACTCGGTGCTAGTTAGTCTGTCTCAAAATGATAACTTGCCATCCCCAAGTCTATGGCTCAAGATAAAAGCAGGACTGAAATTAGCAAAAAGAAATACAAATTGGGGGGGGGGGAGAAGAAGCTGTGGCTTTTTCATTTTTGCCCCTCAAGCATAACTTGTTGAGTAAGGAGATTTTTAAAAGCCAGAAATTGCTGTGGAGCAAACCAAAGCTGGAGGCTGGTGACCTGGCATGAAACGCGTCTGGCACCGCGGGGTCTGGAGGAAGGTCTGCTGCGGCGGGGGGCTGACCGCAACCCACGGCCCTGCTCCCATCATCCCCAAGAAGGACATTTTCAGAGACTAGAGGGAGGGAGAAATCAACGTCCAAATTAGAAGCTACCTAAGCTGTGTTGTTTTTCTTGGGGCCCCACTGTGCCTTTGATTTCCTGATTGCTCAGAGCAAGAATAACAAAATTCATCTGACCCGGTGATTTTGACAGATTCATTTGAAAAGCTACCAGTTGAGTCTAATCTCGCCACACCAGTGGGTCTCAACCGGGGGTGATTTTGCCCCCCCAGCCCCACTCCCCAGGGGACACCGGGAGGTGTCTGGAGACCTTTGTTATTGTCCTAACTGGGAAGATGCTGCCGCTGGCCTCTGGTAGGGGAGGGGCCAGGGATGCTGCTAAACATCCTACGGTGCACAGGATGGCCCCACAGCAGAGGATGATCTGGACCACAACATTGGTGGTGCTGAGGCTGAGAAACCCTTTGTGTGTGTGTGTGTGTGTGTGTGTGTGTGTGTGTGTGTATACTCAGTAGGAATTCACTTGGTGGGGCTGCTCATGTGCCGTCCTATACCAAATTCGAACAACCGGAGACCGGAAGTTCAGGCATGCCCCAGCTCAGGTACCTATATTATGTAAGTATCTGAAGGCTTAACTGGGTTCTGTTTCCTTTCACGAAAGCAGAAGGATCTGGTTGCCTGGTGATGCAGCCAGTGGTGAAAAGAACTTTTGAAAAAAGAACTTTTGAAAAAAGTGTTCAGTGGAAAATGGTGCCCGAGTTAAGAGCAGGAAGTATGAAGGCTGCCCGCACAGGACCGTCCCCCTCTCTAGTGCCTGTGTCTGCCTCGAGGGGTGGCGGGCTCTGGAGTGGCCTCCGCCCGCCCGCCAGGGCCACTAGGCCCCCCTGGCTTCTCTCCTGTGGCATCTGTTGCACTTGCTGTGGCGAACGGTCGCCAGGGAGTGAAACAGCAGGGCTCCCCGAGAGCAAGCCGCGATGCTAAACTTCCAGTGATTTTATTGGCATGACGAGAATTCGGGGCCTGCCAAAGACAACAGCCCTGTGCTGTGACCAAGACTGCAGGTTTCTGGGGGTAATCTACCCCATTGCTCTCGACAGCCCCATCCCTGGGGAGGTGGGCAAGCTTCCTCCCTGCCCTCCTCCCACCTCTGAGCCCAGAGGAAAGTGCGGACCTCCTTGGGCAGGCTCTCACCTTGCCCTCTGCCCTTGCTCGCTACCCCACCCCCTGGGGACCAGCAGGGTGGCCCTGGATGGTTTTGCATTGATGGAGGACTCCGAGGCCAAGGACAACTGTCTGACTGCTCACTTCCAGCCCTGGCAGGAGGCAAAGGAGCCCCTTCCGGTGGATATAGCTGAGACTCCTCATGCTGCTAACGCAACCTTTCCTTGACCTTCCTTCACACCCCTTTCATCTCGTCTTCAGATATCTTGCTTAGAAGTTTGGGGTTGGGAAGCAAAGAGTGTGGTTGGTGAGCTCCTGTGGGTAGACCAGATGCTCCTTGCCTATAAATGAAGCAGCGTGCCCGGTGGGAGCTGACAGCCCCGCCCCACAGGCTGCCACTTACTGAGTACTTCCCTGCAGACCTTCTGGTATCCTCACAACAGTCCTAGGTGAAGGGGGGATTTTGTAAGCCCATTGGACAGATGAGAAGGTTGAGGCTAAGAGAGCTAATGGACATGCCTGCCCAAGGCCATGCAGGTTGAAGGTGATCTGGGTTCTGAGCCAGGTGATCTGACTCCAGGGCCAGAATTCTTAAACCTTAACCATGTGAGGGTGTTTGGGGCTGAGCCTGGGGCTGTAGCCCTTCCACGACTATGGTTGTTATTGTCCTTTTGGCCAATGGTGACACACTGTGGTCAGGTGGCATTTGTAGAGAGTTTTGTCCCTGCCCACCCCCTACGAAGAGCCAGCAGGAGAGCAGTTAGTCTGGAGAAGGCACTGCGTCCTCTCCCTGGAGTCCTTGGGCTGTCCTCCCTCCATGCCATCGGGCTTGCTGGACACCAGCATGGGCTCACGGACACCTGCTCCCCCCCTGGAAACCTCCCCCCAAAATCTGCTGCAGGGCACAAACCCTGAACACCCACCCACAGGTTCAGAATTCAGTGGGCTAGACCAGAACGTGCAGCCCCTAGTCTGAGGGATTTGGGGCTTAGAACTTGCCGCGGGGGTTTCAGTGGGCCTGGGATCCTCCTGAATCTTCTTGGAGGTCCCGGGTACGGGGACACAGGGCCCTGGAGGTGCTGCAGGTGCCAACCAGGTGAGGCCAGAGGAGAGTGTGGAGAAGAGCGCACAGAGCCCAGCATCACCTGCCCAGTGCACAGGCGCACACAGCAGTCCCCACGGACTTCCCAATAACATCAGGCGGCGGGCTCCCTCCCTTCCGAACTCAGGCAGCGAGCCGGTGGGGGGGAGGGCGGCACCTACCTCCCAAAAGCACCAGGACGCAAGCGTAGGGGAGCATGGCTGTGGGCATCCCGTCGGGGCTGGCAGGACGGCCCCCCCCAGGGCGCCTCCACTGTGCGCTTGGAGGGGAGGCGCGGGCGCGAGCTCCCGGGCGGCGGCGGCGGACGCTGGCCTTGCAGCTGGGGTCCTGCGAAGGAGTTGCGAGGGTCCTGAGTCCCCCTCGGCGCTCGGGCTCGCACGCGCTCACCCGCCCCGGCTGTTGATAGTTGTAAGTCGAGCTGCGCACTCATAGGTCCAACTTGCCAGAAGAGGTGGAGACAGCCCCAGGCGTTGCGCGCACACCAGCGCAGGGCGCCCAGCCCTCTGGCGCGGCTCCTTCTGCCATTCAGACCCCCCAGCCGACCCCTCTCCGTCCCCCGGTCCTAGCCTCCCCCGAAGTCTTCGCAGGGAGCACAGAGGCCTCCCTCAAACTCTTGTCCTGGCCAAGCCGGACTGGTGCGCTCCTACCCCCAAAGCTCACCCCCTAGCCAGGCAGATCCCTGGAAGGGCAAGGGGGTTTGGTGGGCGACTCTTCTCTGCCCCGCTGGGTCCCAGGACCCCCGATGTTTCTATTCAGGCCTTTCAGATACTCTTGGAAAAGTTTCCTCAACTTGGAGCCCAGCGAGCCAGGAGTACAGTGAAAGTGGCCAACCTGGGGTGCCCAGCAGCAGGCAGCCTCTGTGTAATTAGCTCGTCCTGCTCCAGAGAGCATCAAGGCAAACAGTGTGGAGCCGACCAGGGCGGGTTTCCTCCCCCCACCCCACCCCAACTCCTCCTCCAACTCCCCCTTTTCATCCCAGTGAGTCAGTTTAGGGTGGCAGCCCAGAGGCAAGGCAGCTGGGAGGAGAAGGAGGAGGAGGAGAGGACAGACACCCTGCCCCCAAACTAGTCACCTCCTGCCCCCCACCCCAGGCCTGGGGCCTTCCCAGGCACCTCTCCGAGTGGCAGGCAAGCCTTGAATGAAGGTGGTGAGCATCTGGGAAGGAGGTTCTCTGCAAGCTATTGGGTTCATGAATGAAGCAGAGAGAAAGCATCACTTGGATTGGAAGGTTTTAGCCGGGTTGTCCCTGCCCTGCACAGACCATGTGGGCACCGGAAAGCAAAGCTGTGTGGGGCAGGCCTGGGGGCTGGGGCGTGTGGATCCGGGGTCCATCTACGCTGGTTGCCATTCTCTGGGAGGACAGAGGAGAGCAAAAAAGAAGAGAGGCCCCAGAGAGGAGGGAGGGAGGGAAAGAGAACTGGAAGGGAGAAAGGGGGGCAACAGAGACAAAGAAAGAGCAAGGAGGCAGGAACAAAGAACTAAGGAGGAGACTCAGGAAAGAGAGAAAGAGGAGAGACAGAACCTAAGGGAGGAAGTGAGAGGCGAGCGAGGGGGAGGGAAGATGAGAGATGCTGTCCCCTGTGGGGGGCGCAGGGACCCGGGACACATCTGTGCCCCAGGCGCACATCCAAGCCCTCCGAAGGGTTCATAGGCCCACGGGCCCAGACCTGTCCTGGAGTGTTCCAAGACAGCACCCCACCTTTGGCTTCCTTGCCAGAAGCTCGGGTGAGGCCCCTGGGAGCCCCTCCCCTAACGGCAATCTCAAGGGCCCCCAATCTGGGAACACCCCCACCCCCACCCCGGGTGGGCCGTCGCCTCCCTCTTCTCTGGAGGCAGCAGAGATGAGCAGAAAGTGTAGAATGAGGCCACAGCATGATCTTACATGGATGGAAATGTGAGAGAAACGATCAGTTCCCTTCCCGAAAAATGACATTTTTCTGGTCTCTGGATTGCCGAGAACAGCAGAGACCAGAGCGGCCTTGCAGCCACAGGGCCAGTCCAGCCCCCCGTGGGCACCGTGGCTACGGCCTAGACGAGGTTTAAATAGCAGGGGTAACTTCTGTGGAGGGAGGGGAGTTGCTCGGGGTGATTATTTATAATTGCATAATTGTGATTATTTGTGGCAATTATGTCTCTTTTCATCTGCAAAACGTACACCTCCGGATGGTTGCACGCCCTGCGTGCTGTCCTGCCCATACCGTGGGAGACTCTCTGGGCTTTCTGAATGCGGGCCTTTTCAAGTCCCACCCTGCTGACAGGGTTTGGCGCGGGGAGGGGCTGTGACATTGATGTGCCAGGTGGGGTGATAACTTTTAGAACTTACTGTACTGCTCTTAGACGTGGGAACTTCCCCGCAAAATATGGGGCCCCTTTAGGAATTGTTGGATTGGCTTATTTATAAATGAGAGAAATTACTGATCATATGGAGAACCCGGTGTGGGCCGGGTGCTTTAGACGCGCCTACCTTACAGCCAAACGACCCGATGAGAAGTGGGAATTATTGTGGCTCCGTTTTATAGAATGGGGAAACTGAGTTTGGAGAGGTTGGGCCACTGTCCCAAGGCCACACAGCTGGAAGGTGGCAGAGTCCCTGCTGGTGACCAGGATGCTCTGTGTCTCCTTGGGGGTGCCCTGTCTCCCTGCGCCGTTGGCTCCATTCCGAGTCTGCAGATCCTAAAGGGGAAAGCCCACTCCATAATAACAGCCTTTCTTGGAAGAGGCTTTGGGAGGAAGGGGGAGCTTTCTACGTCTTGGCTAGACCCCGCTGTGGAGACTGACGGTGAGGGTGGGAGCCACCCCTCTTCATGGGAATGGCGGGGTGGCCCTCAGGAGAGGGCATCTGGAGAGGACAGGTGCGCAATCCTTTCTGCAGGTGAGGAAACAGAAGTGCAGGGCAGCAAGCTACCTCTTCTGAGGCAGATTTTACTCCCGAAAATAAAAAAAGGAAAGAAAATAAAGTGTTTGAACAAGACTCTGCTCTTGTTACAAGGAGATAAAACAAAAGACAAAGAAGGAACCAAAGCTAAAACTTAGTGGCTTCAAACATATATTTATTTTTAACAACAACAAGAAATATTATATTGTCCAGACCGTGCATTTTGCCAGAGGAAGGGAGGTATATGCTTGGCTCCTGACCCCTTTCTTGCTTACAGAACAATCCCCCGAGAACATCTGAAATGATAGAAATTTTTTTTTAAAGATTCTATTTCTTTATTTATCAGAGAGGGAGAGAGCACAAGCCCAGGGAGTAGCAGGGAGAGGGAGAGGGAGAAGCAGACTCCCCGCTGAGCAGGGAGCCTGATACGGGACTCAATCCCAGGACCCTGGGACCATGACGTGAACCAAAGGCAGTTGCTTAACCAACTGAGCCACCCAGGTGTCCCTGAAATGCTAGTAATTATAAGGCTATTTGGATAACAAGCAAATTATTTCTTAAGCCCCCACTCTGGCTGAGTCACGTCTATGGGCGTTGTCACATTTTGGCCTCTAGAGCTGGGCTTTTCCGGTTGTTAACTGCAGGGACCCTCCCCAGGCGATCAGAGTTACGGGGGAGGTGGGGGCGGGGGAACACAGGGTCCGTTGCTCTGGGGCCCTGCACAGCCAATGTGAGGGAGGTGTCCATGGGCCGGATGTCCATGATGGGAGAGGAGGAGGCCAGCCTTCCATTCTCGGCTCTTATCTCCCACCCACCCTCCCCCCAAATCCAAGCCTGAGGGTGGGGGTCAATGGAAAGCACTGTAAAACAGAGCCTCTTCCTTTCCCTCCCCACCAAACACTTACCTCCTCATCCTTGTCTCTGCTAAAAAAACACCATGGGAAGGTAAGATCGTCCCATGAAATCTTGCTATAAAACGGTCTGTTTGCTCTGCTTGTTATCAGGGCTGTCTGATCAAAGAAACAGTGCCCAGACCTGGTTATCTAATAACCAAATAAACAACCAGGCTGGCTTTCCTGGTTGGGAAGGGTGGGTGGGGGCAGCTCTGGATGAAGTGAGGGACAGGCCGGAGTGGCTGGACCCCTCTGGATGACCATTCCTGCCTACAGAGTGTCACACTGGCCAGATCCTCACAATAACCCCCACTTCCAGATGGAGAAACTGAGGCAGGGAAACCATGTTCCTGCCCTCCAGGGGAGCCAAGGCCATCAGGTAAATGGCACTCATTTGTCCCCTCTGGTAATTGCCATGGTGTCAGCCTTCCTCCCCATTGTAAGAGTGCACACCCGTGCTCAACTCATGCCTTGTGTGTAATGGAGGCTCACTACATATTTGCTGAATGAATGAATGAGCAGAGCAACTATACAGAATGAGCATTGGGTTTGCCTCAGAAAATGTGGTCACGCATCTTAATGCTACCACTTAGCAACTCACTGGGGCTGGGGCTAGGGTGAGGCAAGCAGGATGCCCAGGGCTCAACACAGAGGGGTCACTCACTCTCAGACGCCCACCCTGCACCTATATGAGCACCTGAGAGTGAGCGCCCCCTCACGTGTGGAGCCCTGGGGATCTCGCTTGCCTTAGTCTAGCCCCGGCTCTGCCACTCACTCTGAGTCCCGGTTTCTTCCTCTGAAAATGGGGATGATGCTCGTGCTGCCTAGTGGGATTAAGAAGTCAGTGTCTGCAGACATGAGCTTGGGATAGAGGATCCAGTCTACTCAGGTCCTCAGACTGTGGAGAGGACTCGAAGGTCACACAGCTGATGTGAGATGGAGCCTGGATGACTATGTGGTCTGGGACTTGAAAATCTGGCTTCTCAGCCTGATTCTAAACTGTTTGGGTCCTGAATGGCTTCTTGTTCACCTGCCTCTGGGAGAGGCAGGTTGAGAAAATGCCTTGGGTTTCCCAGAAACTCCCCCCACCCACCAGTCCTCACACCTGTCAGTCTTCATGCTCCATCAGGTTTTGGCAGGAGCTGGGAGGCATTAGAGGGCTTAACCCAGCACCTGGCACATAGGTGTTCAGTGAACACGCTGTGGGTGGATGGGTGGATGGATGGATGAGTGGGCGGGTAGATGGATGGATAGATGGGGGATGGATGGATGGATGAATGACTAGGTGAATGGGTAGGTAGGTGGGTAGATGGATGGATGGATGGGGGGATGATGGATGGATGGATGAATGGATGGATGGCAGGCAGGCACAGTGGGCAGGTGGATGGATGGGTAGAATGACTAGCACTGCAGTTGTCACAATTGTTCTGGGTGGTGCCTAAGCTGAATGGTTTGTTCATTTTATCATCACATTTATTAATTTATTAGTAATAATCATTAATTCATTCACTCACCCTTGGATTACAAATTCCAGACTGTGGAGATACATCACAGTCTCTGCCCTGAAAGGGCACTCTTCCACAGGGTGGGACCATGTGTTCCCATAGGAGTAGCCACAGAGCCCGACATAGTGGGTAAGTGCTTGAAACCTTTGCTGAGTGAGGAGCAGATTCATGTTCTTAGATTGTCAGGCTTGCTTGCCTGGGAGGCTTGGGGTTGGCTTTCCTTCTAAATCTCCAGGTCCCCCCACCCAGCCCAGCCTCTGTGATACCTGGATGAGCCACCCATTCTGGATGCCAGTAGCTTTGTCCATAGAACGCCCAGTCCATCATCACTGTTCAGGATTGATGGACAGGTTGGAGCTATTTAGACACACCAGGGCTCACAGGAAGATTGTAGAGAGAATGGGTTGGTTCAGTCCATTTTACTTGAGAAGCAAGAATATTCAGTGTTGGGGCACCTGGGTGGCTCAGTCGGTTAAGCGTCTGCCTTCGGCTCAGGTCATGATCCCGGGGTCCTGGGATCGAGCCCTGCATCGGGCTCCTTGCTCAGTGGGGAGCCTGCTTCTCCCTCTGCTGCTCCCCCTGCTTGTGCTCTCTCTCTCTGAAAAATAAATACAATCTTAAAAAAAAAAAGATTCATAGGAATCTTCCCTGTGGCATCATCTTTAAAAAAAAAAAAAGAGCATTCAGTGTTGCTACCAAGGTTGGGGAGAGGCTGCCTACCTCAGGGGAGAAGGGAGGCTCTGGGTGTCTGAGGGAGTTCGTGTCCTGGCATCGCCATTCACAAGGTGCACGACTTTGGGCAACCTTTCTGAGCCTTTGACTCATCAAAAGTGAGACTCCTCAGAGGGTTTCGGGGAGGATCCTGGGAGGTGATGAAATGAAACTCTTAGTGTGGGGCCTGGCAGGTGGAAGGTCCTTGGTAAGATAGTAGCTATTACCATTTGTGGATGTGGCCCCCAAACACAGAGACGCATGACTCCTGTGAGCCCCAGACCTCACGCGGGGCTCAGTCCCGCAGGATGTCGGAGCTGGAGGGCCTCAGGAGATCATCTAGCTCACTCCTTTTCAGATGGTTCCTTGGGAGCCTCCTCAGGAGGAGGGGATAGGAAAGGAGGCCTCAGCAGCAGCAGGGTGCTCTTTGTGGGGAGGGGAGCAGCGGCCCCCTAGGTGTTCCTCTCAAACATGGGCTCCTCAGAGCTGTTGGAGCAATGAATGAGACACACACAACACGGAGAGATCTAGAAGGCACAGCGTCTCAGGAAAGAAGCAGAAGGGCTCATTCATGTAAACTTCAAACACAGGTCTGCACACAGCAGACAACATGTTTTTCAGGTGTGTGTGTATCTGAGGCAGGACATCAGACATGTTTGAGTGGATGCCTGTAGGAGGGAAATGGGCACGGAAGCTGGAGGTGGGAAAGGAGAAATCACCGTAAATACACATGAGGGTCCTCACACAGACTGAGCGTATTAGTGCACATAAATTCAGTAATATTATTGCAACTTTCTGCATCTGAGCAAAAGAGGTGGGAAACCATTGACTCCCTCTCCTCGAACATGGAGAAACTGAGGCACAGCAAGGGGCAGAGGGCTTGCTCTAGTGGTGGTGGGGTATCACACTAGAGTCAGAATTGCCCCCTCTGTGCCTAGACCCAGCAGCCTGGGCCAGCTTTCTCCTCATTCCTGCAGGTGTTTGCAGAATGGGCTGCCAGAGAGGGGGTCTCCCCTTTCCACAGCCACCAGCTGAGTGGCACGACCCAAACCTCTCGTAATGATTCCTCTGGTCTGAGGGGCTTCTCATGGAAGAGGCAAATACAAAAAGAAGGCAGGGGACAAGCATGGCTTCCGACTGTTGATTTTTTTCCTAGCAATAATGTTTACTGTTCTCTTCCCATTATAAAAAGCACCTAATAGAGCTAATTTATTAGCTAACATATCTAAATACATTTAGAAAGCACAAAGTTTATTATTTCTCTCCCATTATAAAATTAACAGTGCTCTTAATACACTCTTTGGAAAATGCAGACAGAAAGAATGCAAATGAAAGTCACGCACAGTACCACCTGGGGACATGCCCTGCCGCCATGACTTTCTTCCTCCACTTACATAAATTTTTTTTCCAATCTGTGGTCAAATTTAATAAAATAAACCACTCATCCCCCCAATTTTGTCTTTTGGGCTAATTTACCAGCCTTGAAAGACCGGACAGGTGCAAGGCCATGGGGGAAGGGGGCACAGAGGGCAGAAAGGAAAGTCATTCTCTTTTTTTCGATCCAAATTTCCTGCACGTTGGCTTTGCCTGTGTTTTGTTTTGTCTGAACCTTTCGCCATACGAGCGAACTTTCCTCTGCTTTTGATTTCAGGCTGGAGGCAGCAAATTGATTTTAAAGAGAAATACCTGACAGGTGGGGTTGCTTGGGAGTTTAAAAACCCATCCAAAGGTGCCCCCACCGTCAACGGAGAGTCAATAGAGAGGTTTGGTGCCTCGTGCGGTGAGGAGGTGAGCTACCTTCAAGGTGAAGGACTGAAATTTGGGGGCAGAGGATCCTACAAGTGCATCCGGCAAAACCAAGCCAGAAGACCTTTACTTATTTCTTCTTTCCTTCTTTTTTTCAGTTTACAATTAACATTCAAGGTTTCATCTGCACCCTCCCTCTTGAAATGGAATTTTTATCTCTTGATTCATGCTACAAGATAAAATCCCTGTTTATCCAGTTGCATGAATAATTGATAAGCTCTTTCCAACTTGCCAGAAGCAACTTAGCAGTCTCGCCTTGCGGCCTGGAACCCATGGCAATTTCCTGAGCTCCAGCAAGAGACCTTTGCACAGTTTCTGCTTGGAGTCCACCGACTTTCTGTCTCAGGGGTGGGGTTATCTCTTGATCCAGATTCAGGAGTTATAGATGAGGCACTCAGGGTTCTAGCGTGGGGGATGCGGACATCGTGGGGAGGCGGCCACGCATCCACGTCCACTTAGATTTTCTAAAGCGAGTCTGTGACAGGTGTGGATTCCGATGGGAGCCTCCCGGCTGGCGGTTTTAGAGTTCACGGCATTAATTAACTCTAATCTGTTCCCTGATAGTTTAAACCAGACCAAGATGTGAAGGCATTTTCTTTCCTACATATTTAATGGACTTAATGAGATAACAGTGAGAACCTGTGTTTGGCCGTGTTTCTATGATAAAGCGCGGTGGGGGGTTATTTATGTGCTTAGCTGGGGTTTCTCCTTAAACAGGTCCGGACAGATACCTGTTATATTTGGCTCCTGCTAAGCTTTAAAAAAAAAAAAAAAAGGATTTATAGACTGTACTGTAGACTGTCCCAATTCTTCAAGGCCAAGGTAAATGTGTATTGCGATGGTGGTCGTGGTACAAAATGCCCCAGAGAAAAAGGGTCAACGGGATATTGTTCCTTCCTCCTCCTTCTTCCCCACCCCCACTCCAAGAGTCTTCCCACCTGGGGTTCAGGGTGGTAAACATGGGTTTGATGCAGCTGAGATTTGCATGCGCCTCTGTGGCCGGCAGGGTACTCGTATTGAAACCTGTTGAGAGAGCGGGCGTCCAAGTCCCTTGGGAGCTGTGCAGTCCTATCTCACCATGGGGAATGACGGGCTTTGATTTAAGCCACTCAACATTTATCAGCCACAGACACTCATTCAGCTTTCTCTTTGGTTTGCGGAAGGTGGTGAGAAATGAATCAGAGTCTGATTTTTTCCCCCTAGCCTGTTTTCCCCAAAGCTCCAGGAAATTAAGAAACATGCCATTGGTTTTAGCAAACACCTTCAACAAACTCACACCAAATACCCGGGCAAAGGCCTAGGATCTCGATGCAGACCCTGCTCTTAGTGACCCTGGCCCTCCGTGCGGGAGCTGCTGGCCGGGGCAGAGGCATCGGTGGATGGAAGGGTAGCCACGGTGCCAAGTGCTCTGGGGGACTGGCCGTGGAGGGGAAGCTGGTGGGCATCTCTGTGCCATGACCGAGCCCCCTGCAGGCCCCTGAGACCAGCGGGCATTTCCTTGGAAGCTGGTCCCCAAGGTGGCGGCGCTGGGTGGCCTGTCCCGTGTCCCCCACCTAAATCCACTGGCTACTGCTGTGTCTTCCAGGTTGCGTGGTTTGTTGAAAGCAGAGTGTGTGATGGGTTTCCATTGTCTGTACCTCCCAGAAATGTCACAGCGGGGGAGGGGAGCCACAGATCTCACTGGGGGGCCTGCTTCTTGCAGGGAACTTTGCCACAGCATGAGTGTGGGTCCCGTGGGCCTCTGCTAGCGGGGTGGTGTGCCACCAGGAGCGGGGTTTGTGTGTTTCCTGGAGGGCTATTCTGGACAAATAAGATGTGCGTGAAGCCATAACCCAGTGCAGGGCACAAGGTGATTCTTGGATAATGCTGGCTTCGGTGAGGAGGAGGAGGAGGAGGCAGGAGGAGTCGGGAGTCCTGGCTCCATCCTCGCTGAACCACGGACTCCCGTGTGCCCTTGGCAGGTCCCTGTCCCCCTCCGGATCAGATTGTTCATCCGTAAAACATCCACAGTGCATTGGAAGGAGGTGGGAAGTGTAAAGCACAGTTGCCCATCTTGAGAAACTGACACCCCACAACTTTCAGGTGCCTGGGGTGCAGGTTTCTCTCCTCTCTTTTTTCCTGATTCCAACATAAAACACATTCCCATGATGGAAAGCCGAGAAAAGCAGAAAAGCATGCACAGGAAGGGCAGAGGGTGTCTATTCGTCATTAGCTATTCGTTCAACAGATGCTTGGGAGAGGGCGGGAGAAGAGCCCGGAGTGGAGGCAGCAAGTCAAAAGTCTGTTCCCAGTGGTTGGCAGGTGCCGTGCAGACCAGGCATGAAATCTCATGGCCTCCTTTCTAAGGTGTTCCATCAAAGAGAACATCTCTGTTGGGTGCTGGTGTGTCTTCAACACCACTCCAACACTTGGGAGCTCTCCATATAACCAAGGGAAAGGAGCCCTCAGTTTTAACTTGTTTCCCTGATGACTAATGAGGTTTAGCACCTTCTCGTGGGCTTCTCTGAATCCATCTACTTTCTTTCATGAGGTATCTGTTCGGATCTCTGCCCATTTTTTATTTGGGTGGTTTGCTTTCTTTTTATTGAGCTCTGAATGTTCTTTATACATTCTGGATAGAAGTCCTTTCTTAGATATGTGACTAGCAAGTATTTTCTCCAGTCTGTAGCATTCCTATTAATTTTCTTAATGCTGTCTTTTGAAGTGCATAAATTGTTAATTGTGAAGTATACGTTATCATTTTTTTCTTTCGTGAATTGTACTTTTGGGGCCATACCTAAGAAATATTTATCTAATCCAAGATCACAAAGATTCTCTTCTATGTGTTTTCCTAAAGTTTAAAAAAAAAATAGTTTTAGTTTTGCATTTAGATCTCTGATCTATTTTGAGTGATTTTTAAAAAATATATGGTACGAGATCAAATTTTTTTGATGGATATTGTTTTTTTGATGGATATTGTTCCTATAACACTTGTTGAAAAGACTATTCTTTCTCCATTTAATTTTCTTTGCAACTTTACTGGAAATTGGCCCATATGGATAGGTTTATTTCTGGACTTTCTATTCTGTTCCATTGACCCATCTATCTACTTTTTCTCCAACTAATTTCTCCACTGTCTTGACTACATTAGCCATTAGCCTTTATAGTAAGCCTGGAAATCAGGTAGCATGATTCTTCTCTAACATTTGTTATTTATTCTAACTTTATTCTTCCTTTTCAAAACTGTTTTCATTATTCTTCCTTTACCTTTTCATATACATTTTAGAATTGGCTTAATGATTTCTACAAAAAAAGAAAAAAAAATCCTGCTCAGATTTCGATTGGAATTGTGTTGATTGTTAGGGATTGGGTTTGGAAGAAATGACACCTTAACAATATTGTCTTCCAAACCATCAACATGGCATATCTCTCTGTCTATTTAGGTCTTCGATTTCTTTCATCACTGTTTTTTGGTTTACAGTATATGGAGTATGCATGTATTTTGTAAGATTCATACTTCAGTATTCATGGGTTTGTGCTATTGTAATTGGTACCCTAAAAATTTATATTTTCAACAGTTCATTGCTAGTATGTAGAAATACAATTAATTTTTGTATGTGGACCTTGTATTCTGTGACCTTGCTACACTCAGTTTTTATGTCTGGTAGCTTTTGTTTTTTTTAAAGATTTTATTATTTATTTATTTATTTATTTATTTATTTGATAGAGAGTGAGTGCACGTGCGAGAGTGCACAAGCCGGGGGAGAGGCAGAGAGAGAGAGAGAGAGAGAAGCAGGCTCCCCGAGATCAGGGAGCCTGATGTGGAGCTCCATTCTAGGATCCTGGGATCATGACCTGAGCCAAAGGCAGACACTTAACTGACTGAGCCACCCAGGCACCCCAATGTCTAATAGCTTTTTAATAGAGTCTTTGAAATTTTATGTGTAGGCAATCATGTAGTCTCTGAATAGGGATAGTTTTATTTCTTCTTTTTCAATGTGGATGCCTTTTTCCCCCTTGACTTAGTGCACTAGTGCAATATTGAGTAGGAGTGAGGAGAGCCAATATCTTTGCTTTGTTCTTGATCTTAGGGAAAAAGCACTCAGGCTTTCACCACTGTATATGATGTTTGTTGTAGTTTGTAAGTCCTTGATTTCTGAAAGTTTTTATCATGGATGTGTGTGTATAAAATGCTTTTTTTGTATCTCTTGCGATAATACAATTTTCTTCTTTAGTCTGCTGATATGGTGAATTACATTGATTGATTTTTGAATGTTGAACCAGCCTTGCATTCCTGGGATAAACCTACTTGGCCCTGAGGAATTATCCTTCTTATATATTGTTGGATTTGATTTGCTCATATTTTGTTAAGGATTTTATCTATATTCATGAAGGTTATTGATCTGTAGTTTTGTTATAATGTCTTTGTGTGATTTTGGCATCAGGATAAATGCTGGTCTCATAAAATGAGTTCGGAAGTATTCCCTCCTCTTTTGTATTCCAGGAGAATATATGTAAAGTTGGTATTATTTATTTCTTAAATATTTAGCAGAATTCACCAATGAAGCCATCTGGGTCTGGAACTTTCTTTTTTGGAAGGTTTTGACTATGCATTTAATTTCTTTAAAAGATAAAGAATTCAGGTTATTTATTTCTTATTGAGTCAGCTTTGGTATTTTGTGTCTTTCAAGGAATTTCTGTATTTCATTTAAGTTGTCAAATTTGGGGACATAGAGTGGATTGTAATATTCTCTTACTATCTCTTAATCTTTGCAATGTGATGTCTGATCTTTCATTCCTAAAATCGATCATCTCTGTTGTTCTCTTTTTTCCTGGCTAGTCTGATTAAAGTTTTATCAGTTTTATTTATCTTTTTTCAAAGAAGCAGCTTTGGGTTTTATTTATTTTCTCTATTATTTTTCTGCTAATAATTTCAATAATTTCTGCTCGTTATTCCCTCCTTCTGTTTATGATTCTTCACTATTGGCTTATTATTTATATCTCTTTAAACATTTTTAGCAGTTGCCCTAGGTTTTACAATATGAATCTTTAATTAAAAATGCTGACTTCAAATAATAGGATACTGCTTTATGTCGTAGGTCTAGGAAACTTACAACAATATGCTAACAATTCTTCCCTCTAATGCTTTATGCCATGGGTGCTGTATATTCCACTTTTGCATATGCTATAAGCCCACAGCATCAGCTTGCTACTGCTTTTGCTTTTGCTACTACTCTTTTGAAAGTCAGTTATCCTTTAGAACAGGAGTTGGCAGTCTCCATAAAAAGTCATATAATAAAACTTGTAGGTTTTACAGGCCATATGGTTTTTGTCACAACTTCTTGACTCTGCCATTGTAGTGTGAAAGCAGCAATAGACAATACATGTCTGAATTTTATAAATTCAATACAACCGTATTTACAGAAATGGACAGCAGGCTGCTTATGGTCCACAAGCCGGAAATAAATTTTGAGTTGATAATTTTTTCTTTCGGCACTCTAAAGACATCATTTCCATTGTTTTTTGGCTTATCTAGTTCTGGTGAGAAGTCTGATGTAATTCTTATCTTTGTTCCTCTGAATGTAATGCATTTTTCCCCCTCTGCCTACCTTTGATTTTTCTCCGTGTCCTTCATCCTTCATTTTCAGCAGTGCTGATATGGTAGACTAGGTGTTTGCTTTTGTTTGACTTATCCTGGCTGGTGTTCTCTGAGCTTCTTGCCTCTGTGATTTGGTGTCCATCATTAGTTTTGGAAAATGCTTATTGTATAATTTCAGTTATTTTAAGTATTTAAAAATCTTAACATTGTTTTCATGGTCTAAAATGTGGTTTATCCTGGTGAATGTTCCTTTTGTAGTTAGGTAGAGTTTTCTGTAAATGTCAGTTAGATGATTATTTCTTCAAATCCTTCTTTTCTGCCTCATTCTCTCTACTCCTTCTGAGAATCCCATCACATTTCTGTTATACCATTTATTATTGTCCCACAATTCTTGAATGCTCTGCTTCTCCTATAGTGAAAAACTCTTTTCCTCTTTGAGTTTCAGTTTGAATAATTTCTGTTGACCTATCTTCAATTTTATTACCTGTGTTAAGTTTACTAGTGAATCTATCAAAGTCATGCTTTATCTTTGTTGCTAGGTTTTTATTTCCAGCATTTCCTTTTGATTTTCTCTTATAGTTCCTACTCCTTTGTTGAAATTACCCATGGGCTGGGATGATTCATAGTGTCCTTACTTTCACTAGAGACTTTAACATGCTAATCATAGTTATTTTGAGTTCCTGTCTGATAGTTCTAACATCTGTACCATTTCTGAGTCCGATTCTATTGATTCTTTTGTCCCTTGACAATGTGCTGTGTTTTCTCACTTCTTTGGAAGACTCACAATTTTTTATTGAAAGCCAGACATCTGGTATAGGACAGTAGAGACTGAGGTAAATAATTTTTATGTCTGGAAATGGAGCATGCCTTTATTTCTGCTAGACCTTTAGTATGGGGGAGTTGAGTCAATTTACTTAGGAGTCGAGCTGGGCTGAGGTTTTGTTGTAGCTATGGTTACCTTCAGTGCACCACTAGCTTCAAAGTCCCCTTGTCTGGGCTTTGGTTTAGGTTGGGGGCTGGCTTGCGAGAGGGCTTTCCTCAATGTTTGCTCTGCTCTCAGTTTTAAGTCTTTTTTTTTTTTTTTTTTTTTTTTGCACTTTGCCGAAGTGAATGCCTGTCCCCACACTCCTGCCCCTCTGCCAGCAGTAGATGCTGGTTTGCCCTAGCGGGGAGTGTTCTCTGCTGTTCTGAATATGCCTCAATCTCATCCAGGCACTATGTGATCCTGTCCAACCTCCAGCTATAGGTCTGGGCTCAGGATATCTTCCTGCCCATCCCATCCACCCCAGGAATAGAGAGGGTTTTTGTTGTAGTTCCCTTTAGTCAGCTACATTGGTTTCACTGGTGCCCTATGGGCAGAAGGATCTCGGTGGGGCTTTGTGTTTTTCCTATGGTAGCTGCTATTGCCCTCCCTCAGGCATACACGGGGAGGGAACGCTCTCGGGATTTTCATCCTGCCCTTTCTTATCTTTTTGTGAGTGTCAGTTCAGCTGTGGGAACAAACCCATGTATAGAATGAATTCCTCTTGTGTGTGTGGCTCTCAGAAGTGCTAGATTGCCTCACCAGCCCACACTCAATCTTTAGCAATTTGTTAAATATTTTAGCTTATTTTTTCCTACCAGTGTCCAGTGGCATTTACCCCAGGTAAGCAAGTGCTCCTGTTTCTCCTTGGAGGCACCTATCTTTCCTTATATTTCAGGTTGGTTGGTTGCCTGGCAACCTCAGCTCTCTGCTGGATTAAAGAAAAGTTGCAAGATTTCAAATTATCTGGCCTGTTTTCTTGTTGTGGTGGTAAGAATGGGAGTGATGCTCTTTCCAGCTTTCTACATCTGAAGTTGTCTGATTTAAAAAAAAAAAAATTGTTTTTCAGCAAAAATAATGTGTCTTTTAAATAATAAGGTAATGATACAAAGCAAAAGAAAGTATAGGCAAAGATAATAGAGGTGGTTGGTGAAGCTGTGATCTGGGGAAATGTTAGATTAGGGACAAGAGCTTTGGAACCTGTGTCCCACCCATCGCATGCTGTCCACATGACCTTGGGTAAGAGCCTTGACCTTATTGAGTTTTAGTTTCTTTTTCCTCTTTTGTGCAATGGAGATCAAATTTAATCTACTCCAGAGGATTAAAAGAGCTAATATATCAACAGTGCTTGGCATGGAGCTTGGCTCATGTTAAGTGCTCTGTAAATGGTGGTTATTAATTTTTATAGATCTGAAGACCATATTTGTGGTATAGGAGGCAGTTCCAGGTGTACCCAGATGAGAAATGAGGTGTTGTTGTTGTTGTTTTCTGTATGATTCCCATGTCTCCTGGACTCTGGCTGGTGTGTGTGTGTGTGTGTGTGTGTGTGTGTGTGTGTGTGTGTATGTGCAGCATGTGAGTTTGAGGGTTTGATGGAATTCTCTGAAGTAGCTTCTGCCACTCTTTCCACCTTGGAAGCATATCCTAAGGCAAAAGAAAATGTATAGATCAGGAAATATTGAAAGAGAGCAAAAGAGAGTGGAAGTATTTAGCCCAGCACTAGGCACGTAGGAAGCACTCGGTAAACATTGGCAAAATGACAAGAAAGAAATCCACAGATAAGAGAGAGGCTGGGGCTGGAAACAGACCCCCAGCAGCTTAATCTCATTTTCATCAGCCATGTGTCTGGTTGACTTTGGGCGAGATCCTTGACTTCTCTGAGCCTCAATTTCTCACCAGCAAGATGGCAGAAATCTCCGCTGCCCTCCCTCACCTCGTATGATTGTTATGAAGTTGAGACAAGAGGATGTCTGTGACCATCTGAAAACTCTACAAACGTAAGGCTTTAGTGTTAAAAATGATCACTCAAATCCATTCTGAAAGGTTGAAGGATACATGAAAAGTGGACCTTGGGGCCTTTTCAATTATGGCTTCAGAAATAGTTAAGGTAAAGTCAGGCAGCAAGTGATCAATTCTTCTAGAAGTTTCTATCCCAAGGAGGCACTCAGATTTTTGCAGCTGCCCGACATGTTTCTTAACAAGTTACCTCCAACTGGAGAAACATCAGTAGTTGTCGAGGCCACAGTTTGTCTGGCTGATTTATACAAATCGGCGAAACAATATCTCCAGCCCGTTCTTTGATCTTGGTTTGAAGCAAGTCAACTTAAACGCTCGTGGGAGCTGGAAGGAGATCCTTCATATAAATGTGTCCACAAATCTCTCCCGGATGCTCAGGCTGAGGCCTCTGCTAGTTGCTTCAAAGGCCTCATCCATCACAACAGGGGGAATAAAAACTCAAGTTGTGCTTTATTAATCTTATTGATTGCCACCCTTGACCCAACTCAACCTGTATCCAAATGCGGCAGGAATTTCTAACTCAACTTTTGCTGTAGTAGAACTTCACTTACTTTACCGCAGCCCCCTCCTCACCCCCCCGGTCCCCAGGTGGCCATCCCTTTCTTTATCAAGAGGGAGAATGGGTGGAGATGGAAGATTCGGTGCTAGAGGTTGAGCACTGTGGTGGGTAATGGTGCTGGCTCTGCAGCCTGACTGCTTGGGTTCCAGTCCCAGCTCCTGCATATACACACATACCTGTATGTGTGACCTTGGACAAACTATGGAAACCTGCTGCTGCCTCAGTTTCCCTGTTTAAAGTTTAGATGGTGTATTGGTCAGGTTATACCAGGGTTATACCAGTAGGATATACATATTAGGAGATGCATGTTAAGGAACCAGCTTATGGGATAGGGATCTGGCTAGGTAGGCAGGCCAGCAGGCTGGAGACCTTCAGGCAGGAGCTAAGGCCACTGTCCATAGGCAGAATTTCTTCTTTCTCAAGGAAACTTAAGTTTTGCCTTTCAACTGATTAGATGAGGCCCTCCAAATTATTAAGGATCACCTCCTTTATTTAAAGTCATCTGTTGATGCTAACCTACCTATGAAATACCTTCATAGTAACACCTAGGGTAGTGTTTGATGGAATAACACAGTCCGATAGCCCAGACAAGTTGACCCACGATACTGACCATGATAGATGGTATAGGATGGACGCAAAGAATAGAAGAGGTATTATATGTAAAGTGTTTAGGATAGGACCTGGCATAGAGTATGCATTCCCATAAATGTCAGCTATTATTGTTGCTGAGAGGATTAAATGAAAGAATACTAACGGTAGCTTGGCACTTCACAAGTGCTCAGAAAACATCAGCTATTTATTATGGCTCCAAAAGCTCACTCAATATATCTGTATTAAGCTTCTGCCGTGTGCCAGGCATTGTTAAATCGGGGATATAACGGTGTGTTGACTGACTGGGGCCTATGGTAACAAGGCCCCGTTGCACACACACACAAACACACACGCACACACACACATACACACACACAGAGCTGATGACAAACAGGGACTTTATAGGGTAACATGACAGCTCATGATGGAGGACCAGCAGAGTCTGGGGGTTTGGGGACGCTTCCTTGAGAATGTGAGTTTGGAGCTGAGGTTTGAAGGATGAATGGCAGTACTAGGGCATGGGTGGTGGGGTGGAGGGGGTGAGCTGTGGAAGCACATCTTGGGGGGAAGGACAGGCATAAGCACAGGCCCCACTCGTGGCCTGGGTGCTGGGAGGTATTCCCAGCCAACACATGAATATTGGGTCCCAACTACGGATACTTGATTGCTTGGTTTTATGTTTGTATTCCTTTTCTCTCTTAGGCTGAAAATAATTTAAAGACTTGCTTCTTGGCTCTGTCTATCTATTTCAAAATGACAATACCAATGTTATTACCAACAATATTATTATTCCTAAAGGCAGTTTAAGACTTCTTATCAGTTTTGTTTATCCCACCAGGGATGCACACCCATATCGGTGTATTTTAAAAACACTGGAAATGATTCTTCTTGGATTGGTTAAATGACGAATTGGCAAACCTTTTCTTAAAAGGCCAGAGAGCCCAGGTACAAAACAGGCTCCCTCTTGAAAGAAATGAGGAGGGCAGAGGTACTTAGCATGCATAAGCCCAGGCATCATGCTTGGCCCCCTCTACTGACTCCGGCACATCAGGTCCGTCTCATCCAGTCCACATTAACTCATCTACCTTATGTCTTCCTGCCGTCCCACCACAGCCCGAGCCATCCTCATCTCTTGCCTGACAAGTGCCAGAGCCTCTGAAATGGTCTCCTTGCTCCCATTCCTGCCCAGGCCCCACCCACATTCTACCTCCCACCAAAGCCAAGGTACGTTTTCTTTTCCCCAGTTGAAATATCACATCATACAGAGACTACGTGTCCATTGTGGGTTAGCTGGGGGCTCTGTTCCTCTGTGGATCCTCATCCTGGATCATGAGGTCACCTTGCTCCATCTTTGAAATTGCCCCCTCCTTATTCCCCAAAGAGAACCACGGTCTTGACACCCAGCACTATTGTTTCATTTTGCCTGATTTTGGGTTTTCTTTAAATGGAGTAATTCAGACCCTGTTCTTTTGCATCTGGCTCCTTTTGCATAACATTTTTTTAAAGTAGGCTCCATGCCCAATGTGGGGCTTGAACTCACGATCCTGAGATCAGGAGTTGGATGCTGTACTGACTGAGCCACCCAGGCACCCCTTGCATATCATTTTTAAGATGAGACTCAAGCAAGTTATTGTGTGTGGCCCTAGTTCTTTCATTGTCTTTGCTGGATAGTATTCTGCTTATGAATATGCTGTAATTAATTTATCCATTTGCTTGATGGATATTTGGGTTGTTTCCGTTTTGCTATTACCACCAAAACTTATGTAAACATTCTTGTACAGTTTTGTTTCTGATGGGCAGAAGTTGATTCTCTGTGTTACAGAGTATGGTATGTTTTTACAGACATTGCCAAACGGTTAAGCAGAACAGCAGTCCTATGCCGTCCTCCTGGCTTCAGGTGTAAGAGTTCTAGCTGTTCTATGCCCTTGAAATGCTTACTATTGTCCAGTGGTTTTGTGTCTGTTTTATTTTTGTTTCTTTAGTTTGCCATTCTCTGGGTGGGCAGAGTATCTTACTGTACTTTTAATTTGCATTTCCCTGAGGGCTAATTAGGTTGAGTCTCTTTTCATGTGCTTTTGGCCATTTGGATATCTTTTTGTGAAGTGCCTGTTCAAGTCTTTTGCCCATTTTTGTATCAGGCTATTTGCATTTTTCTTGGCTTGTAGTAATTCTTCATCTGGATATGTCCTTTATCATTTGTATCTGATTCAGTGATCAAAGTGAATCTGCTCAAAAGAGAAATCTGATCATGTCACCCTCATGGCTTGTCCTTTCTATCAGCATGTGGAAAGGCCCTACATGTTCTGGCCTGCTTACTTCTCCAGCCTCCCCTTGGGCCACCCATTCTCTGGCTTCTCTCCTTCAGCCACACTGGACTCTCTTGAACACTCTGTGCCTCTGCTCCAGAGTCCCACAAAAGGCAGAGTAACTTAGAGGCTAAGGGCAGAGACTCTGGAGCCAGACTGCCTTGGGTCTCATTCCTCACATGTACATGATGTACACAATGATGATGACGATGATAATTGCCCCTCATAGAGTTGCTGCGAGGAGGTGATGACGGGAGAGCTTAAACAGTGCTTAGCTTGTGGTAGGGGGATGTGAATATTTGTTAGCATCATTGATCAGTTGCTGATAATCTGCTTTCTGAAATGTCCCTTTCTTTCATCCCCCATGACTCCAGTCCCCCTGGGCTAATCCCTACCCATCCTATAAGTATCAGGTAAAGATCACATCCTCAGAGAAGCCCCCTGCATCAGTCAGCACAGCCCAGTGAAGCTCTCAAACAACCTGAAGCTCTCAATGGCTTAAAACAATAAGGATTTATTTCCCACTCAGACTGCCTGTCCATTGTGGGTTGGCTGGGGGCTCTGCTCTCAAGTTTTTACATCCTTGTTCCAGGTTCTGGTCCTTTGGATTAGCCGGTACCTGGAACACCACCAGGCATATCAGCAGAGGGAAAGGGGGGCTCTGGCAAGTCTCACACCAGAAATTAAGTGCTCAGCCCAGAAATGACACTCATGTCCCTTCCTCTCTCACCTCATTGGCCAAAATTAGTCACATGGCCACACCCCCCACAGGAGGCTAGGAAGTTCAGTCCTGCCATGTGTTCAGAAGGGGAGAGAACTGGAATGTTTGGAGAGCAGCGTCAAAGACAAATGACACCTTGCCTCACCCATGCACTCTCAGGTCAGGCCACTCTACTGTGTGCTCTGATCCTCTGCTTTCCTTTCCAAAACACACCTCAGTATGTAATTGTGTGTGTGTGTAATTATCTGATTATTATTTGCTTCCTGCACAAGAATGTGAATTCCACAAGGGCAGGGACCTGTTTGGATTGTTCCTTGCTGTCTCTCGGTTTCTCTTATTTGCTCCCTGTAGGTAGTCGAGTTTTCAGTCCCTTCTATGGGGAGTTTACAGTCTGTACCAGTCAGTTTTTGAGGTACATTGAGGAACAGTGGAATAGGTTCTGGATTCTTCATCCTGCCATCTTTAGATACTTTTTTTTTTCTTTATTCATTGTCAAAATTTTTGGATCTATAAAAAAGTAGAGAGAATAGTATAGTAAAACCTCATGTACCCATCACCCAGCTTCAACAGTTACAACATGCCAATCCTGTTTTATCTAACTCCTCCATTTCCTCCCTACCAATTATTTTAGAGGAAATCCAACACATAATATCATTTCATTCAAAAATAATTTACTATGTATCTCTAAAAGATAAGGATTTTATAAACATAATGTAATATCATTGCTGTACTTCAAAAATGAGCAATGATTTCTTAATGTCACATAATATCTAGTCAATGGTCCAATTTCATTGGTTGCCTCATAAATGTCTTTTCACAGTGCTGTGTTCAAATTAAGATCTAAACAAGATCCACATATTGCATTTAGTTGGTTTGTCTTCAAAAATCTTTAATGAGTCTCCCTCCCCTATTTAATTTTCTTGCTTTTGTTGTTGTTGTTGAAAACCATGTCATTTGTCCTGTAGTATTTGCCATAGTCTGGATTTTGCTGGTTCCATATGCATGATGTCCTTTGACATGTCCTCCATTCTCTGTGCTTCCTGCACACTGGTAGTTAGCTTTCAGTTAGATCTAGAAGTTTGACGAGACTCATTAGATTTCTTTTTTTTTTAAGATTTTATTTATTTATTTGAGAGAGAGAGAGAGAGACGGAGAGACAGTGAGAGAGTACAAGCGGGGAGGAGAGGGAGAAGCAGGCTTCCCACAGAGCAAGGAGCCCGATGGGGGGCTCAATCCCAAGACCCTGGGATCATGACCTGAGCAGAAGGCAGACGCTTAACCGACTGAGCCACCCAGGCACCCCGAGACTCATTAGATTTCTTGACAAGAATGCTTCAGAGGTGGAATTGTGAACTTCCCATTGCATCATACCAGGAGGCATGTGATGTCTGCCTGTCTGTCTTTTGGTGATGTTAAGATTGATCAGGCACATCCAGTGTTGTCAGCCTGGTCCATCCTTTAACAAGTAGACCATTAGCCTCTCACATCATGGTTTTATCAGCCAGTGACAATCATTACTGACATCAATCATATCACTAGGGATTGCAAAATGGCAATATTCAAATTGTATTATTCTTTCTGCATTTATTAGCTGGAACTCTTCTATAAAGAAGAACATTCCCTCATTAACTATTCAGTTACCCTGAAATATAGTTGGTGTAGGAAAGGCAGGATAAATGCTTTAATCTTTCTCCATATTTACCAGTTTTCAGAATAATGAGTTAGATCCCTAGCAACCTCTGAGGGTGACCAATGCTTTTTTTTTTTTTTTAATTTAAGAATCATTATGAGCTCATGACTTTAACATATTTGATGTGCTTTAATTAATTGCAGTGATTATCCTTCTTGATGTCGACACTGTCCCATCCTTGGTCAGTGAGAGCCTCTTGAAGTTGCTTTTTGTGTTCGTTTGATGCCCTCTCCCTACCCCCGGGAGTCTGACGGCTCCCTTGCTTCCTGGGGTGACAAGATGTTCCAGGCCCATGTTGTACATGTCCTGTTCCAAGCTTGGAACCAGACATTTCTCCAAGGAGCTCTGATTCTCTTTAGTGGAAATTAGTATTTAGAGACTGCTGTCTGTGGAGTGTGGGTGCTCAGTGTGACCAGACTGATCATCGTTTCTAGGCTGTTTCAGTGGACAGAGCCTGGAAATAGATAAGAGGAAAAGACAGAATGTATTCATACTGATACTTTCATCTCAAACTTCAGATGACAAGGTTTTTACTTGATTACTTTCATTTTATATTTGTAGTTTTCTCTTAGGCTGACAGTCACAATGATTGCTTATTGGCTGTGTGTGTGTGTATGTGTGTGTATGTGCGTGTATGTGCGTGTGTTTCAAAATAATAATACCTCTAATATTGCTAACAATATTATTATTCCTAAGAACAGTTTAAGATTTCCCTGTAGTTCTTTTTGTCTCATCAAGATGTACATGCAAAGGGGCAAGATTTTCAGAGCTGTGGGCCATTCCGTCTCCAGTCTGCTGCAACCACTCAACTCTGCCATTGTAGCACAAAGGTAGTTACCTAGACCAAATGTAAATGGGGTGACAGGGCTGTGGTCCAATAAAACTTTATTTATAAAAACAGGCAGCAAGCTAGATTTGACTAGCTTGCAGGTCCCATTTTGCTGACCCCCATCGCAAACCATAAACCACAAACTTGACGAATAGGTTCATCTACTTTCTCATTATTTGCAATTATTTTCATTTAAATTGTTTGCTTTTTCATTTAAATTTTCCTCGTTTTTTTATAATTTTGTAAATAATTTCATTGTTCTAAAGCCAAAACTATAAAACAGGGTACAATTGAAAAAGTCTAGCTTCTCTCAATGCTCTTTTGACAGCATCTCTGGGCTTTGCTGAGAGAGAGAGAGAGAGAGAGAGAGAGAGAGATCCCCTATGGACTGGTCAGTCTTGCCACTGGGTGATTCTCCTCCAGAGAGGACCTCCTGACCTTTCCTTCCTTTTATTTTTGAAGGCGGTCCTGGTGCTTATTACTCATCCCCATCTCTCCTCTTCTGGTGCATCTGAAGAATACCAGCTCTGGCTGGTTTAATCCATCAATCAACAATATGCTGGCTTACTTAACTGAGGCCCTTAGGGTCAGAATACAAATCCAGTTGTATTCAGGCCAATACTAGCCCATATGGTGTTTTCGTATGAATTTGAAGAAGGTTTCCCCTCTGAGCAGACATAGCCCTCCGGGTACCCCCCCTCGATGGGCAGCTCATGCCTTTGAGCAAGTTGGAAAGAGGTGCCCCTCCAGGTATTTGGCTTGGTGAGCAGGGTGTGAGCTAGCTTTTGGTCCCCATATGCCCCTTCAGCTGGAAGACCTTGCGCAGTGCACACCCTGCCCAGCTCTCTGTGGTGGCCCTGGCTCGTTCTCAGCTCCTGGATTCCTCCAGAGTGAGGAATAGTGGCTCTTTTCCCAGAAGACTCTCCCTTTGGGTGTCAACGATGATTTTCAGTGGTACCAGGCTTCTATCCTGCCAGTTTTACAACTCTCTCAAAAAGACAGCACCTTGTTCCCAATAACTGGAGCAGGAAATTTGAGAGAGAATAGCCAGGCTGGGTTGTGTGCCTGGAGGCAGGTGGCAGGAATGGCTGCAGGCCCACCTCATATGAGCCTCACAGACTGAGAGCCTCCAAAGTAAAATTGAGGGGCTACTACTAAGAAAAAGGGTGAATTAATTCCAGGCAGGAAAAAACCACTAGCTGTCCCGTCCCGTTTCCTTACCCCTACCCCCCGAGGGCACCCCCCGCTCCCTGTTCACTTTGGTTTGCTTTGTGCCACTTTCTTACAAAATGTTCAATCCCTGCCTGGAAAACCCATCCAGTCATAAATGAACATCAGACACGGGTCTTCATCCATTATGAACTTTAGTGGGCATCAATTTTATCAACAGCCCCCGTCTTTAATCAAGAAGGAATTACCCAGTGGCAAGGCATTATAGTTTTCTTTTATAACTGGCTCGTTTAAAAAAAATTAATTTCAGTTCAACTTTTAAGCGAGAGAAGAGAAAGGATAATTGTGCCACGTTTCCTGAAAAGTTATGAAAGCAGGCAAGGGGCCATTTTTCAGGACTCTGCTCCTCACAATTTATAATCATCAGGCTTGAGTCCTTCCTGCATCTTGCAGCTGAGCTGGGAGCTCTGGAATTAGCCGGCTGGCTCCACTTCCAGGATGCCTTTCAGAGTCTCCTGTTTCTAGAGAAGGGGTTTGGAATGAGGGAAGAAGCCCGTGTGTAGGATGGGGAGATGCTCACCATAGGGCGGATGGATCCCACACCCTCACATCTGCTGGCTGCTGGGAGAAGACCCTTCCCCTTCCCTCCCTCCATCCCTCCGGATCAGCCCCTCCTCCTCTTCTCTCTTCCATCCTTATTCTTATTCGAATCAGGGGTTGTGCGCTCTCATGCCTCAACACTGATGCAGGGAGTTTTCAAACTGTAATTTATCATGTGGATGAAGGTTTTATCTCTTATTTGGTGCCCATAACATCGGGGTTCTAATTTCTACCCAGGACCGGTTCCCTGCGGCCCAGGGCAGGCCTTGCCTCATCTTCCTGTGTCGGCTTCATCCCCTGGAAAATAGAGTTAATATCTACCCTGCTCACACTAACACAGGAATTAGTCACTGTTTTGCAGGGTGCTCATCCCATACCTTTGCCAGCAGAAGGCAATTCCACCAACAGCCCCCAAATTATATCTGATAGCAGTTGCTGATGAGCCTTCTTTCTTATCACCATTTCCATTGTGAGGCTCCAAACTAATACTTATGAGGTCGCCACTTAATTCATAAATCCGAGAAGCTGTCAGCCTCACTGCAGTGAGTGGGGTTCAGAGCTGAGGGCCACTTTGAAAAAATCACCACCCACCCCAGGGCCAGCCTTCATCTGAGGCTTGGGCAGGCAATCACAAGGAAAATTATAAGGGTCACAATGGGATGTGGCTCCATCCCTTTCAATTTCAGGCTATGATTAATCTCTTCTGATGTTATTTTATTTGAGAGAATAATCTAAAACCAGCCTCAGACAGAATAAACTCTCCTGAAAAAGGTGAAATCACCACAGAAGAAGAGCGTGTTGCTCAGGGAGAGGAATGGGCGTGAACACACTGGGGGAAAGTTGGAGGCTATGGAGGACGTGGAGAGGCCTGGTCCTTAATTTATGGCTTAGAAATGGAGAGCCCTTTCTCCTTGAAAGTTGGTGATTCACGACCTCATCTGGGTCTGACTCCATCAAAAATATGTCCAGTTGCAAGAGCTGCCAAAAAAGTGGGTTCTCTGCAGCTGACAAGACCTCACACAGTCTGCCCTCCAGCCTGCAGATCTGGGTGTACTATCTCCCGTGAATCCGTGAGGTCCCCCAGCCTGCCCACAAGAAAGACCCTTCAAGAGGCAGGCTGCTTAGATTGGGATGGTCCCCTAGGGCAGGGTTTCTCCCCTGTGGTGCTACTGACATGAGGGACCGAATCATTCAGGGTGGTGAGGTTGTCCTGTGCGTAGTAGGATGTTTAGCAGCATCCCTGGCCTCACCCCACTAGATGCTCTTAGCAGCCCCTTGCCCCCCAGTCGTGACAACCTCACATATCTTCCGCCACTGCCAAATGACTCCAGGGGAAAAATCACCCTGGGAGCAATTCGTGGAGCTGTGCGTTCCATGAGCTGTCTCGGGGCCGCCCTTTGGTGTCCGTGTGGACGGGAGAGGTTAGAAGCCTCAAGCCCTCTGGCTGGGTGAGCAAGACTGTGGGACTGCAGATAGTGGAGCTGTTCTGACTCAAAGAGCATCCCTTTTGTCTTGTGCACACGTCTGTCTGGGCAACCGCGCTACCAGTCATTGTAGCCTGCCTCCCAGGTGCCCATTTGAATTGTGCCTGCAAACCAGGTGGTTAATCAGCTCTCCAGCGCGGCTTGGAAGTGTCACTGCCTAAGCGAGCATGTAATTACAGCTTGCACCCTCAGCCGAAGGCACGCAGGAGGATAGTGGGGGAAATGGGTAGCGCATTTCCGCCGTGGGGGGTGGGGGTGGGGGAGCCGGAGAAAGCCTTTGAAGCAGGACGAGAATGTCAAAGATGGTGGAGACAGGAGCCGGCCTCTGGGTCCTTGTTAGGGGGGGGCTAGCGCCACCTGAGATTTCCAGGTGCGGTGGGGAGGGCGGGAGCCGGGCCCCACACCAGGGGCAACACTTGCAGAATGCTAACTTCAGTGGTTCCTAAGCCCTTTGTAAGCTCCAGGCAGCCTTCCCTTTGGAGACCTCGATCCCCACCATCTCTGACAAATTAAAACACACCCACACTTTACTTTAACTATAATTTATTTGCAGTAAAAATATTTGAAAGGAGTTTAATGATTTTGCTTCTTAAATTATCTGGCGGTGGGTAATTCATCAAAGTCGCAATTACCTGTGATTTCCCCCACAACCAATAGCATCCGTAGGAATTCCTGCAACTGTTTTCTCAAATGTAATGAAGTTTTTATGACTGCTACATCATGAATACTGCATCCAACAACGGCAAGCAGGCCTCATTGCTGCATTTGGCAGGCGTTTAATGAAGCATTTATTAATTTTGATTTTGCTGCTTTCTTGTTGAATTCTGGAGCCGATAATTTTTCTCCACACTGCACACCCTCGCATGGGTCCTGGAAAGGCCCACGCTTATGGCTGTGAGGAGGAGCCTCACCCTCAGCAGAGGTGAGAAGTTTCCAGAGGCTGCCGGGCCAGTCGCTGTGTCTCGGGGCCTGGGGCGGGGGGGGCTCGCCTGCCCTTGGGAGTCACTCCCAGTTTTCTTTTTCTTAGTTTTTATGCTGGTAAACATTAAGCCGAAACATCTGGCAATCCACATGTGTGATTTGCAAACATCAAACATGGGTGTTCATTCCTTATTTCTTGATTAATTTATTGGACGTCAACTTTCTGATCAGCCCAATGCTTTAATCATGGGGAAATTGCCTACCAGCTGGGGATTTTACTTTTCTCTGTTACAGCAAATGAAGCCTAATTGCTGGGATGAGAACCAGTCGGAAAAACAGTGAGAAATTAGGCGTAATTGGGCGGCATTTCCTGACGCTTGAGAACACCGAGCCCAAAATGGGATTAGCTGGTGTTTTATTTTCTTTTTTACAAAAAGGGATCTCACCATTATTCATAGCGCAGAGGTACACTCCCAGCGGCCTTCAGACGCGTGGGACCCAGTCGTGAGAGCGATTTCTTCCCTCCCAAGCCGAGGGAGCGTCTCCAAGAAGCTTATGGTAATATTTAAAGATATAAAAAGGGACAGGACAATTAAAAATGTGCACGAGTAGCTTTAGGGCTGACGTTATTGATGCCTTTGTGATCAATAGCGCTATTTTTATTTGGATTGCCTGGTAAGAACCAGCCTTAGGAAGCTCGGGCCACAGAATTGAGAGAGCTTTCCAGAGGGGCCGGCAGAGTCAGGCCCGGGATGATGGCTGATTTAGAGCTCGGGGTGATGGAGGGAGGAGGGTTTCCATCAGTGTATGCCCAGGAGAGGGGGTTACATCTGCCCGGCTTCCAGGCCCCAGGTGGAGTGAATCCGTTTATAACAGAATTTGGCCACACTTGAATTTTAATCTGGGGATCCACTGACTGGTTGAAGGGTGAGCTCCAGAAGCCCCCATTTGTTTTCCAGTGCCTTTACCCATGAGACAGAAGAAATCCGCACACACCCCCACCCTCGTGGCAGTGTCCAGGGTTGTTTTTGTGGAAGGGATTTGAAAGAGGACATTTCATAAACGGGAGCCATGAATCGTCACCCTGTCTGGGTGAACCGTGGGGACCCCGGCTTTCTGATAACAGGCTCAGCTGATGCGCACTGGGCGTTAATGACCCTCGAGGGGGCTGCTCCGTGGCTTTTGCGGCGTGTTCATGTTAAAACTCGAAACAATGGGTTAGACTTGGTTCTCGGGCCCATCTTCCGGGCCGGGGCCATCCCAGGAGGCAGCCACTCGCTGCGAAAACAACCAAACCAAACCAAACCCAAACCTATTTAACCAATGATGATTTTCTATATTGATTACATGCTGGAATGTGGGAATGATACCGTTTTGGACACATTGTGCTACATCAAAGGTATCATTACATTGTATTTGTACTTTGTGCTTTTGTTTTTGCTGTATTAAATTTGTCTGCTAGAAAACAAGTGCCAGATGGGACACCCATTTTATTTCTATTGCGTGGTGCTGGTCTACAGGAAGAAAAGAGGCACAGAGAGGTTGAGTAACTTGCCCGAAGTCACACAGCATGCTAGCGGCAGGGCCTTTTAGATGCTAACAGCTCACCCCCAAATGGGACTTGTACAGGGGAGTTCTGCTCTTCTCCATCAGCTTTCTGTCATCGGCGCTCCACTGAATGGCCCTGGTTGAATTCATAAACCCCTCTGTTCTCAGTTTCCCCACCTGGGTCACCAGGGAGTTGGGCTGTATGATTTATGTGTGTGTGGGTGTTTCCCAGAGAATGACATTCTCAGTTTTGTATTCTTTGGGCACATAGTGGTGTAATGTGTGGAAGAGAGCATCAGTCTCTCTCTTAATGCTTATTTAATTATATTTAATTAGGAATCTTGTCATATTTTAGCCTGCAATTGGTCTCCCGGGGCCGTCTGCTGCAAAGATTTTTGAAAAATCCAAACTTTATTCCTTGCTATCGATCCATGTGGTTAATGGGCCTGAGTAGGACTGATTTCATCTGTCCTTCTTACTCAGAATGAGAGGCAGGAGAGACCAAGCAAAGACAGGCTGGGGGCTGGGTGTCTGAAAGCACCCTCCTGGGAGCAAGGGTGGCCAGGCTCCTGCATTCAGGCGTCTGTCCTGAAGTCTCTATTGAGCATTCCCTTGCTGTGCCCACACCAAGATCCTGGGAAGACCTGGGTTCTGGCATCTTCTGTGCCCTTGCTGACATGGTACCCTAAAATTGATGCCTACCCTTGATGGTAGAGAAGGGGTCTGCAAGGGATCGGCGCCAATCCTTGACACCCAATGCTTGGACTAACCACCTGTTCCCCTGGGCCGCCTTTAGGATGGCCCGTGTTTTCTTGCTGCCTGGTCTCCTCCTGCTGGGTTGGGCAGGATTCTTCTAGGAGTAGGGGGCTCCAGAGAAGGGGGCCCTTCTTCAGCACTACCGTCAGCGTCTTTGGTGGAATATTGAGGCAGATTTCAAAAGCGAGATAGGCGTCACCCTTCCCATCCCCTCCCAGAACTGGGCTGAGAGCTGACCTCGAAGCTGAGGGGTCCCAGCGCTCCTCTAGCTCACCTTCTGTGCCCCTTGTTGGGTGTTTAATCAGTGTAGTTGATTAGTTGAAACACAGCACAGAATGGTTGAGGACCCTGGTTGGCAGCCCGCCACTGTCGTTTATGGCTGGGTGATGTGAGGCCAGCCTCCCCACCCTGCTGAGCCTCCGATCCCTCATTTGCAAAATGAGACTCATCATATCTGCCCTGCCTCCCCTCCCCGAGTTGTTGAGAGGCTCCAACAATGTATGAGAGAGTGATATGAAAATGTGGGTAAACAGGAGAGTGGTATTTAAATGCATGCTATTACCATAATTGCTTTGTATTGTGTGTATCTCATCTCCCCAATTAGATGCGAGATCCTTGGTGACAGCCACCATGTCTCGCCCCTTTTGATATTCCCCACACAGCCAGGATGGTGCTGAACATACGGTTGCTGCTTAATAAATATTTACTGAATGGAATTGAATTTCAGATCGGTTCCAAATCATCCTAAAAACTTGGTCAGGTGCGGCCCAAAGGTTTTCTCAAGGAGAGGGCAGAGAGAGGGAGGCCCCGCGGCAGGGGTCAGGGAATGTCTGTGGAATGAATGAATCCGTGAATGAATGAATGAATGAGTGAATGAATGAATGAATGCCTTGTGGCGTTTGCTTTACTCTCCCAGCCACGGCTTCTGACAGTAGCCGTGAAATCTGCCGACTCTGCTCAAAAATGACTTCTCCTTCTGTCCTCCGGGACATGCTTTCCGCACGGCGCCTCGCTATAGTTCAGATTTCTATTAAGTAGTCAAACATAATATAAAATTGCCAACAAAAAGATCGTCCCTGGATTAATTAATCTCCCCTTTACATAGGGAAAGACATGAAAAGAGCATAAGATAAGAAAAGAAAATGAAATTAATCTTATACTTTCTACGGCTGCCTGTTAATTTCAAGGTTTCCTGCATCCGGGCGCCCATGCTCCTGCTCAGTTTCTAGATTGCTCGGTACTTAAATGAAACATCTTATTAATCATTTCCCGGGAATGCTGTGCAGCCAAAAAGAAAAAATAAGAAGGCATTCAGGAGCCACAATGAGTTTATTTTTATAGTAATGCATACCTTATCATCAGGTATGGCCAATACATCAAAACGATAAGCCAAATTTGTATACTATCTCACACGGCTATCGATAAATCACGGTAACACTAAGCTGCCAAATCAATTCTGCCCTGACACCAACCTCTCCTCCAAGGAGAGATTTGAGAATAAATGTGGAGGTGACCAGGGAATAGAACTGAGAAGTTTCACAAAAGAAGCTGAACTCTGCTAATCAGAAAGTAGATGCATTTTTAATTCCAGAACGACCGACCAGCGAATCAGCATGTCCTGAGACAGCAGGCAGAGTGTCTCAGCCCCAGGGCTGAAATAGACGGCTTATGTATCTTTGCTCTGCCAAGCCTGCATCCTTACATTTTCCAAAATGTCCATTAACCCCGGAGGACATTCCAGCCGGCCCCTCACCCCACCGAGATGATGTAAATATAATGATTAACCAATCCGCACCAGCATCAAGATTTCTTGATTCTCCTCTTCACTGAAAAATGCATTAGCTCCTGGCAGTACTATCCAGAAATTAATTCACAGACAACCGAGCGTCATTACCCATGATCTGCCCTGGCTAACTGCTCTCTGTTAGTGAATTTGGGGATGGAAATAAGCTATTTCCATCCACTTTATCATCCAGAGACCTCCGTACATGGCGTGTCTCTGGTGAGTGCTGTTGTTATAACCTGTTTCTAGAATTGCCGTTACTATTAATTCTGCCGAAACAGGCTCCCACCCAAAGCCATCAACCAGGTGCCTTTAAGTCTTAAGATCAGCCTTTAATCTCTATTTTGAAGTTGTTGGCAGAGACGAGAGTTTTATTTCAGCCTGATGCTGAGTGTTTTAATTTTTTTAAGTAGTGAGCCATATCCCTCCAAGTCCAGAGGCTGTTCTCCAAGTGGAGCCCAGCTTGGGAGAAAGCCATCGCAAGCAGCCCAGAGTTGCTCCTGGTTTGGTAGGATGAGGGCAGAGAGGAACATAAGGGCTCCCTAAAGGCAACAGAGCCAGCACGAGTCACCTTTCAAAATGCGGAGTGAGTGGGCGCCTGGGTGGCTCAGATGGTTAAGCGTCTGCCTTTGGCTCAGGTCATGATCCCAGGGTCCTGGGATCGAGTCCCGCATCGGGCTCCCTGCTAGGCGGGGAGCCTGCTTCTCCCTCTGCCTCTGCCTCTCTCTCTCTCTCTCTCTGACTCTCATGAATAAATAAATAAAACATTAAAAAAAAATGAAAAAAAAATGCGGAGTGAGTGAATGAACCAGTGAATGGCAGAAAACCTACAGGGAGAATCCCCTAGTCCCCTGAAAAGGAAACCTCCTTTCTTTCCTACCTCGAAGCCCCCTCCCCTGCACCCTTCCTGATCCCCTTGACATTCCTCCCGCCTAGTTTTTCCTCAGCACGCCCCCTCCCTCGACTTGCAGACCACGGTGGCTTCCAGATCCCTGGTGCCAAGGCTCATTTCTCTTCTGAGCTCCAGACACCTCACTGGACTTCCTGTTGGACGTTCCTCCCTGTCCCTGTGACATCTCTTCTCTGGATTTTAAAACCTTGCTCTGGGGGTTACTTCTGAAGCCCCTTCCCTACCCCCTTCCCCCAATTGCAGAGCCAGCCCCACCTTCCATTGGACTTGGTATAGATCTGATCATTGCCCTTAATACCCACATTTGTTTCTGATTCCTCAAGGAGATTCACATGCCCTGAAGCACGGTCTGCTCTTGCTCTTGCTCTTGAATTTCCCCGGGAGGGCTTGACACACAGTAGGTCTCTGCAAATAAGTATTACGTGATTGCTCCTGTATTCAAATCCAGGAGATGGGGGAGAAAGACCAGAAGGAGGATTTGATAAACAGAAGGCTAAGAAATAGCTTCCAACTCAAATCAGAGCTGATCTATTTCACTGCAAATGATTAAACCAAATGACGATTTAGAAAAAAAAAAAAAAAAGTCGGAAAGACTGTCAGTATTACGTGGGCCATCTTGGGGACGTAGCAATCATTATTGTCATCCCGGCTCCCAGGGATTAAGCGTGTGGTCCCTACCGAGCCCCGTGTCGTGGGCTTTGCACGTATTAGCTTGTTTTGCTCTCCTGCGGTCCCCTGAAGTGGGTTCTGTCCTGACCCTTGGTAGAGGTGAAGGTCAGAAAGCCTTAGCCACTGTCATGCAGCCCGGGACTGCCTGAGCTGGGCCATCGAGTCCATGCTCCCTGCCTCCCACTGCCATGCATGTTGTCTCTGGGCTTCTCAAAGGGCTGCACGATGTACAGGTCCCATTGAGGACCCATTATGAAAAGGGCATGTTGTTTGTTTTTGCCACAGTGCAGAGAATTTTCCACCCACCTCTGTCTTCCATTCAAGCTCCAGCATGGTCAGTAATATGTGTTAGTCAGAGAGAGGTTGGCGTGGGGGCTGAAGCAGAAACTTTCCCTCTAAGAGAAGCTAATGGGCCCAGTTTGCGGGGGGGCACGAGCCCCTGACCTTGGTCGGATATAAGCCCCAAGCGCTAATCAACATTGCCGAGAACGTCTGTGCACTAACAAAGCATAAATATTTGTTCTCTATTGAAGGCCTCTAGGACTGTGGCAAACAGCAACCTGAAACATGCTTAGTCCACCTGCCTGTTAAGAAAGAGAAAACACACAGAAAAACAGCCCTTTGAATCCATTCTTCCCCATAGAAACAGAAACGATGTCCTCATCATTATGTCTAAAAAAGCAGTAGATACGAAAATTGGATTTGGTCGGAGCCGGATTTTAGCTGCAAATGGGTGGTTTTTAATAAAGTGCCTCATAGCAACCGGTCTGTGAGAAGCTGCTACTTAAAAGCAAGTTCATATGATCTCGGAAAATGGCTCATCCAGACAGGGCAGTCTCTAACTGTTTATTTAGAGTCGTCTGCACCAGATCAGATAAGCTGGGGTTTGTGGAGGTGGGGAGATTCCAGAAAGTACCATCCTCAGACTGTTTATGTGATCAGGAAATGGATCGTCAGCTTGCACTTTTGCAAACAGGGCTCTGGTGGGGTGGGAGACGTGGGGTAGGTGGGCTCTGCCCTTGGACAGATGTTTTCCAGGTGCCGAGAGCCGGGGGTTGTCTGTGAGGCCAGTGGGGTAGAAGGTGAGGGTCTTCAGGTAGCGGACCTGGATTGAGACTTTCTGGCTCTGTGGTCTTGAGCTAATGCCTTCCCTTTTCTTGTTTGTCTTTGTTTTAAACGGCTGTATCTAAGGGCCCCTGGGTGGCTCGGTCGTTAAGCGTCTGCCTTCAGCTCAGGTCATGATCCCAGGGTCCTGGGATCGAGCCCCGCGTCGGGCTCCCTGCTCAGTAGGGAGCCTGCTTCTCCCTCGGCCCCTCCCCTGCTCGTGCTCTCTCTCTCTCTCAAATAAATAAAATCTTAAAAAAAATAAAATAAACAGCTGTATCTAGATATCACTCACATACCATACAGTTCACCCATTTAAAATGTAAAGTCCCTGGTTTTTAACATATTCTCGGATGGGTACAGCCACCACTGCAGTGGATTCCGGAACATTCTTATCACCTCAAAAAGAAAGCCTGTATGCACCCTTTTGCTACCACCCCTGCCCCCATGCCCTTCAGCCCTAAGCAACCTTTGATCTGCTTTCTGTCTCTATAGACTTGCCTCTTCTGGGCATTTCACATAAATGGGATCCTACAGCCTTGCTCCGTTCGTGTCTGGGGTCTTTCCCTCGGCACTGCATCCCCACGGTTCATCTGTGTGTGTCGTACACCAGTACTTTGTTCCATCCCACAGCTGGCCCTTTCTGATCCTCAGAGTCTTCGTTGGTCAAAGGGGTCCAGTGCTGCCCCGTAGGACGGGTCCAGGGGCGCTGCTCGCTCCCTGCTCGAACCTGACGGGAGTGAAATTCAACCGCAATTTCAGTGGGAGGTTGAGCTGTGGAAATTCCCCAAGGGACAAGAGCTTCCTTAGCTCTTTTATCGCTATCCCACCCCCACTTAAAATCATGGTAATAGTTGAAGCGACTGCATCTCATCCATGAAAATAAAGTGATTCCTTTCTTTCCCCCTCCAGGGCTCCTGTTTTCCCCATGAGATGTATCAATTTGCATTTGTCTTGATAATAACAGTAACGGGATTTGCGCATATTTATTGAGCTTTTGGGGGGGGGGCGGTCAGGCCTCGTGCTTGAGCCTTACTTACAACAGCTCATATTAACCCCAAGAGGCTAGAGGATCGTGACCCCCATTTAGCAGATAAGGATACTGAGGCTCAGAGAAGGTAAATGAAATGTTCTGGGTCTTTTGCAGAAACCTTCATTCTTACACAAGTGCTCCGGGGTTCAAGAAATGGGGTTTGCCTGGACCTGCATGTCCTAACACACCCCTCTTGAGTGGGTCTAAGGACGCCTGGGAACACCGGGAGGCTGGTCTCTAAGCCCTGCACCTGCTACCCAGGCGCCCAGACCCTCACGGCCACAGAGAGGTCAGCGGAAAGCCCAGCAAGAGAGCATGACAATGGGCGTGCGTGCGAGGGGGGCCCTGGCAGGCGCTGCATGGGGACGGGGCTCGGGGAAGGTTTCCCCAAGAGGCCAGGCCTGAGTGGCATCTTGGAGCACAAAGTGAAGTCACGGAGGCGGGTGGGGGGAGGCCCTCTGCACATTGTCTGATTAACTGCACTTAGAGGGGTGGGTATGGCCTGTCGTGGGAGCGCGGGGGCGGCTGTGATTAATCCTCCCATCGTCTGTTGGCCGCAGTTTTGCTGTTGCAGGAGGTTTTGCTGGAGAGATCGATCGGGTCTTAACAGAGTGGTGAGATGCTGCAACTGCTCCCAGCACCAGCAGAACTTCACCTGGGGCGAGAGCTCACCTCGCGGAGCCACGCGGCCGTGGGGGTTCAGGCTGGGGTTTCCCCTGGTGGCCCGGGGGATATTTTCCCAAAGACCCCATTTGTATGATGCAGGGAGTGGGGAGGGCCAGGGTAGAGGAGGGGAGAAACAAGCCCCTAATCAGATCGGGTACTAACCAAGTAAAGGTGCTCCCCCCTTACTCACTTCCACGCTCCTCCTTTCTCCCCACCCTCACCATGGTCCTGTGAGGCAGATTATGGCTCCTCATTTTACTGGGAGAAATTTGGGAGCCTAAGAAGTAAAGGACTTGCCTGAAGTCTCATGGGCAATCAGTGCCAGATTCAGGGCTTAAACCTCGGACTTGGAACTCCAACTGCAGCGCTCAGCCAGGAGCAAAGTAGGAACTACCGGTGCCCAAATTGTGCGATGTACCCTTGGAAGCCCTAAGATGTGGGCTTTGTGCAGGGACTGTATGAAGACCGTTTTGCCACACTGCTGGGCTGGCAGACAATTTGGGCTATGGAAGCACAGAGAAACCCACCCAGATCTGCTAGGGCAAATCAGGGAAGGCTCTTGGAAGGGGGGATATTGAGGTTGGGTTTTGATGGATGCATAGGAGTCCTTGAGTTCAGGAAAGGGGCAGCTCTTTCAGGGAATGGAAGCTGTATATGCAAAGTCTCAAACCTGGGACTGGGGTTCATGTATCCAGGGAACAATAGGACTTGCTGAGTAGCTGATGTTTAGGAGGTGGGGCTAGCAGAGGAAGAGAGAGCTGGAAGAAACATCATGGTGTCCTGCTCCTCGTTCAGCCCTGCTTTGTCAGAGTGGGCACAGGTAGCCTTTTTCCTGGGATGGGATTTCACTAGGGCTCAGGGAACTGATAATTGCTTTGAAGATTTTTATCCTTAGTGCCCTTACCCTCTTCTGGAAGCTAAAAATGGATTCTCTAAGGAGTGAGAGCAAAGCCACAAGCAGAAAAGCCTCCCTCTGTCATTATCTAATTAAGGAAGGGTGGGGGAACCCCCAAAGCTTTGAAGTGGCAAGAGATAATTCTGACGTGGCTCCAGCCCAGTCCTGCTGGAGGGATCTAATTACAGAGCAGCGTTCTCTAAGGATGAGGTTACTCAGTGGGCAGCGGGCAGGATGGGGGTGTGGAGCGGCTTCAGCATCTAAGCCATCAGGACTGAGCTATCTCCAGCTGCAGACCTAGAGGCCATGACCTGGTGCCCACTTTCCCTCTCTGGAGTAATTGCAGTGGACTCTGGACGGTTTCACCGAAATCTGCACACACGTGCCGGGGTGTCCCAGAAGGAGCCCCACCGCTGAGTATTCTGCTCCAGCCTCTAGTCTTGGGTCTGGACAAGGGACATTTTCTTTTTCAGGATAATAGTAAAATTCTTCCAGGAATGGATGTTCAGGCCCATGGCTGGTTGAGAAGGAAGGAGAGAGGCAAGCTGGGTTATCGATCCAGTGACCTCACCTGGCCCCATGAGTGACCCTGATGGGAGAGATGGTACTGTGTGCAGGTAGATTTGTGAGAGGCGATGGCGAGCACCATCCTAAAAATACCGTCCTCCCGGGCGCCTGCGTGGCTCAGTCGTTAAGTGTCTGCCTTCAGCTCAGGTCATGATCCCAGGGTCCTGGGATCGAGCCCCGCATCGGGCTCCCTGCTTGGCAGGAAGCCTGCTTCTCCCTCTCCCACTCCCCCTGCTTGTGTTTCTGCTCTCGCTATCTCTCTGTCAAGTAAATAAATAAAATCTTTAAAAAAAAAAAAATACCGTCCTCCCGTTATGCCTGGAAATGCCACTTTGGGGTAGTTACCAATTCAGCTAATCTTTATTTTTTTTTATTAAATCTTTTTTTTTTTTTTAAAGATTTTATTTATTTATTTGAGACAGAGAGCATGAGAGGGAGGAGGGTCAGAGGGAGAAGCAGACTCCCTGCCGAGCAGGGAGCCCGATGCGGGACTCGATCCAGGGGCTCCAGGATCATGACCTGAGCCGAAGGCAGTCGCCCAACCGACTGAGCCACCCAGGCACCCTCAGCTAATCTTTATTGAGCAGCTATTATATACTCAGCCCTGTGCCAGGGACAGGTAATTGGTGATGTGAGGTCCAACAGATAAAGGTCTGGTCATCATGAGAGTGTGGTCTGTGAGGGCAGAGCCAGAGGCAAATCCATATAATAACTCCAAAATGGATGAAACTCTGTGAGAGAAGGAAGGGAGCACAGAAGGGTGGTCAGAGTGAGCATGCTCTGGAGGAGACAACTGGGCTGACCGAGGGATACTCAGAGGCCACTCTGCCGAGTGGAGGGAAGGCAATCCAGACGGAAGGAGTGGCGTGAGCAAAGGCATGGGGGCATTTGAGAGATGGGCATAACGTCCATGTGGCCGGGGGGACTGAGGCAGGGACGGGGTGGGGAAGGGCTGGAAGTCCAGGGTCCCTGTTTCAGGGTGGGTGCAGTTAGGACCCTCCCTCGCAGTGCCTGCTAGCAGGGGCTACAGACCACCTTCACCCCCTTTACGGGGTGTGGGGAGGGGGGAGACAGGTAGGCTTCTCCTGCTGTCTCTGAGCCTTTGCATCTTCAGTTTTTGTATGCTGTAGCCACTGGAGAGGTTGGAGAGTCTTCAGTTTGAAATGCAAGATGATTTCTTCAGGAAAAATGATCAGATTCCTCACGACCTCTTGTTCCAAGGAGAATAGACAGTATTTTATCATTGCGGCTTTGTATCATAGCTACAGCTAAAACCATCTGAATGCTTGCCAATGTAACAAAGGGAAGATAAAGTGGGATGACTCAGTTTTGGGTCGTGAAAGCTCAGGAAAGTGAGACAACAACCACCCCCCCGCCGCCACCACCACCACAGCCCGGGTGCAGGAGTAAGGAAGACGGGCAGGAGCGGGGAGCTCCCTCCCTGGTCCCCCGCCCCCATGTTGCAGACGTTCAGCTAGCTGGCCCCAGTCCTCGAGCCCGGGGTCTTCACCATCTCATTCGCCTGCTTGGAATGTTAACCAGCTCTAAAAACCTTGGATGAGGGCTGCTCTGTGAGTGAGTTCATCACAAAGTCTTCAAGCCAATATTTAACAAAGTGTGCTGAGCTAAACGTGTTCCCTTGCTGCAGGAATTCTCGGGGCTATATTACATGCTAATGGACATCATGACCACACCACACGGGACTTAAAATATGTAATGTTTCTCAAACTTAATTAAGTACGAATGCTTACTTTGAGGTACATCTTATGGACTAGGGATTTCATGGAAATCACTTTGGGATACCCAGCTTTAAACTGACATTATTGCCCTGTTACCATTGTTGTCCTCAATAATAACTTTTAAAAATGGCAGTGAGCAACCGTTCATTCATCTGCTCAACCACTTATTCAACTAACAATCTGTCCATTCATCTAGTCACCCATCTTATCCACTCAACCACCCACGCATCTACCCATCCATCCATCCATCCATCCATCCATCCATCCATCCACTCATCATTTGTACATCCAAGCAAGCAGCATCCAGCCAACAAACATCTTCCAAATGGGCCTTTCCATACTCTGGGGACAACACTAGGGCTTTGGTACATCTACGATATCTTCAGGGAGCTTCTAGTTTAATGCAATCTACCTCCTGCATACAAGTAACCAGACTTATGGGTAGAAAATGATTTTTGTCCTTCGGGGAATTAAGTACTAGTAGCTCAAGAAGGGAGAGAGCTCCTCTTCTCAGGTGAATCCTTGAGGGCTTTGTGGAAGAGGTGGCATTTTTACTTGGAGGAGGGATTTGGACATGGAGAGTTAGAAGCTGAGGGCCAGGGCTCCCTGCAGATGAGACCGGAGTGAACAGAGAGCCAGAGCGGTGACAGGGCAAGCTGGGGGAGCCAGTCTGACTGTCCCTCCTTCCTCGAGTCTCTGCTTGGCTGAGTCATGGCTACAGTGTTGATAAAAGGCTCCTGCCCAGATGCCTCGTTACCGGCAAGAATGTCCCTAACGAGGCCTAATTCTTTAGTTGGCATGCCTTTCCTTTGGTGCTGGCTTCAGAAATGTGTAGTTCCACTCAGAATCAGAGGCTGAAACGTGTTTGTCATCACAGCACCTACAGCAGGCCCCCAGCACCCACCTTCAACTGCACTGGACTGGGAAGGAGGCACTGCCTGGCATCATGCACCTTTCACCTGGGTCCCAGATGCGGATTTTCCAGAACATTTTACTACGGGGCCACAAAGTTGGCGACATCCCCATGCCCATCTAGAAGGAGACAAGATCCTTGGTACTCTGCAGAAAAATCACACATTTGCCCAGTAGACCCATTTGCTCAACATTCCACAGACAATTAAGGAGCGTGTAGCTGGACCCAGGTCCTGAGCTTGAGGTGCAGAGGCTGACCAGACAGCCGGGCGCCCATTGTCCCAGAAGCTGCACACTAACCGGGGGAAGACAGCGGGCCACCAAATAACTCAATACGATAATTACACGTGGCAATAAATATTTGAGGGATCGACTGGAGGGTAACTTTAGGGGAGGGTGATTTTAGGTGGGGTGCTCAGGGAAGACTTCCTGAGGAGGTGATATTGGAGCTGGTACTTGAATGACAAGGGGCCAGCTGAGGGACGGGAGTCAGCTCGCCAGGCAGGTGGGAGCTGAGGTGTTCAGAGAGACAGAAATGTCAGTGTGGTGAGAGGCTCACCAGCAAGGTGAGGAGGGTCCAGAGAGCCGCTGGGAAGGCAGGCTGGGGTCAACGGGAAGGAGTTTTGATTTTAAGTGCAAGTAAAAGTCTAACCGTGGTTCGTTTGGGAATCTGGCTCTGGCTGTGGAGTTGAGAGGGTTGGGTGTGGGAGTGGAAGCTGGGGGCCAGCAGTCAGGGAGGGACCAGGTGCCTTAGACAGTGTGACCGGGGTGGGGGGGTGTCAGGGGGCCGGAGGGAAGAGGGGCATCTGGGACCTTTCTGGAGATACAGCTGGCAGGATACTGGACACTGGGTATTGGACACCGGCAGAGTGAGGGTGAAGGAGCCCTCCCAACAGGCCTGAGCAGCTGGGTGGATGGGGCCCCATTTCCTGGGCTGAGGGAAGGTGGGGAGGAACAGATCTGAGGACAGGAGAGTCAGAGAGTCCCATGTGGCCGTGTCGTTGAATGAGGGATGCATTTTAGATATCAAGGAGGCAGTAGCATATTTAAGTCTGGATTTAGTGGGGACATTTGGGGCAGGAAGAGTGGGAACCAGGGGCAAGGAGAAGCAGAACCAATTAGAGCCAGGACACAATAAGGTGGAGTCGGGAGAGTATATAAATTTGTTTGCGCTCCTGGATCTAGCCATGCCTGAAGCTTGACCACCTTGACTCTAGTCACGTGAGCCAACCAGTTCCTATTCCCTTTGTTTTTCCTGGGTCGGTTTGAGTCAGGCTTCTGTCACTTGCAGTGGAAAGAGTCTTGACCCAACACAGGGGGCATTTTCAGTGTTTCAGGCTGCCTTGGGCTGGATTTACAGCACCCTGGGGTGGTGAGCGTAGAAGTAGTAACAGGGTGGTAGAAAGAGTAGACCCTTTTTTTTTTTTTAAGATTTTATTTATTTATTTGAGAGAGAGAATGAGATAGAGCGAGCATGAGAGGGGGGAGGGTCAGAGAGAGAAGCAGACTCCCTGCTGAGCAGGGAGCCCGACGCGGGACTCGATCCCAGGACCCTGGGATCATGACTTGAGCCGAAGGCAGACGCTTAACCGACTGAGCCACCCAGGCGTCCCAAGAGTAGACCCTTTGACATCAAGCAGACCCAGGAACCGGTCCTGGCTTTGCCTCTGGCTGCCCGTGTGACCTTGGGCAAGGAGACGGGCTTCTCTGCCCCTCCATGTCCTCCCGCAGAAGGGTTGTGCGAGGACAAGATGAAAGACATCAGGGAGAGTGTCTGGCCAGCGACTGGTGCGTGGCAAGTGCTTAATAAGTGTCAGCGTTTTGGCCCTCTCTCCCCCCACACTGATTAAAAGCTCAGGTTGGCAGTTATTTATGTCTTTGATTAATTAAACAATTGGGAAACAAATTAATTATTACTTAACGGAGGCAGTTGGGGCGACACAATCTTTGCAAACACGAGGCCTGGCGGGGAAGAGAACAAAAGTGATGCTGGGCAGCCAGGAGGGTGGAAACCACTGAAGTAGAAAATCTTCAAGGTCCTTCTCATCTGGAAAATTCGCCTTTTCTAGACGTGCAGAATGTGGCTCCCTACAGATAAATGTTGACTTATGGTTTGAGTGGCTTATTATATGTCACGGTGCCTTCAAATGGCAGCCAGGCAATCACTCTGGTGTCACCTACATGGAGTTTATCCAAGGCAAGAGGCGGAGAGGGAGAAATTGGACCTGAGTCACGGCCACGTGGCTGGTCACTGCCGTCATTCCGGTTAAATCTACCTCTGTCGCTGTTCTCCATGGTCCCCCCGTGGCCAGCCCCCCGGCTGTCAGATCTGGACTGTGGGCTGAATTAAGCATCAGCGACCACGGCCATAGCCTGTGCCCTTGGCTCCATCGGGGTGCGGGGGCGGGGAGGGAGGAGTGGAGGGGGGAGTGGGGAGGATGGGGGGAGGCAGGGCGGGGCAGATGTTGTGCTTGAATTTCAAAACCACCCAAGTTTTTCGCCCCATTAAGTTATCATTTGCTTCAAGGAAAAGTTCCCAGAGTCCAAGCGCCTGTGAATTCAGCCCCCGCACCCCCACCCGCCCCTGCCCCGTGACTCCCTTGCTCTCTGCACCCCCTAGGCTGCGGGGCTTGCCGCCCAGCTCCTTCCAAGGAAGTCGTGTGTCAGGCATCCCTCAGTTCGCCTCATGCCAGTGTCCCTTGACTGCATTATTTCATTTTTTGAAGGCACCACAGTGGTTTATGGCTTTCTCACCTCCAGACCTGCCCTCACCGTGTGCAGGAGAAATTCCGATTTGTCAGGAACCTGTCTGGTCATCCGGAACCTTCCCCAGGGCCGGGGAGGTCAACTCCTGCCATGGGTCATATTGACTTTATTGGATTGCTTTTTCCAAAGGAGTCAAAGAACAGCAGAGCCCGCGGGGAGGGGCTTTCCAGCTTTGCCTGGGAGCCTCCGCCTTGCTGCTGGGTCTTAAATGGCTCTCCTCCTTCCCCCCTCACTGAAACCCCCCTAGATCGGGCCTCCCGCCTTCCCGGAGGGGCCGAGCCGGCCCAGTCTCCTTGAGGTGCTGCACGAGCCTGGTCCCTGTGTCCCTACAAAGCAAGACGCCCCCAGCCACCCGCCCACAGAGTCTCTTGGCGTGGGAGCCGCGGTGGTTGCCAAGGTCCCCCGCTAGCCTGGCCCCCTCAAGGAAGAAACGTCAGTGCGTGCTAGCACCAACTGTGTATCAGGAGAAGCTGCAACAGGGAGGCGGAGGCCTGGGTTCGGTCGGGAGCCTGCTGGGCCTGGGCTCCCTCACAACCTCCTCAGGGAGGCTTTTCTAGGCGGAGTGCAGGCAAACCCACAGGCCAACGGGGTGATGTGACCCGAGAGCCAGAAGCAGAAGTGGGTCTGGCTGCAGAGTCCTTGCTCAGAACAGAGAGCGCGGTCCTGTTTCCACCGGGGTGCACCTCAGAGTCACAGAATGCTGCTTCCCAGGCCCTCCTGCCCGATCCAGGGGGTCCAGAATTCCCCAGGTCGCCCTGTGGGGGCCAAGTGAGGGTCCCCGGGTGTCTTGCTGATGGAAGGTTATCTTCAGCGATGGGCCAACAGCTCAGGGGCCTTGCGAGCGGGGGCATGGCTCAGAGGCAGCGGGCCCCCCTGTGCAACTTTTGACCCCGACGATTTGTCCGATCCCTTCTGACTCACACCAGCACGGGGGTGGGGGTGGGGGAAGGCCGGCACGTATGCTACCTCCTCAGAGACACATCCGTGTTTTGTCATGCGGCAAGGCCCACCTGGACAGCAGCACGGAGGCCCAAGATCGCTCGGTGTCTGGGGGATGTGGCTCAGCTGATGCTGCCGGAGGGTCAAGTATGGGATGGGAGGTGAAAAGACAGAGCGTTTGGGAAGGTCAAATTTTTTATCTCTCTTTTCCCCCCAGAGGTGACAGGAAGCTCCTCAAGGTGTCTTTTTTTTTTTTCTTAACTATTATGATTTTGTATCCAAATATAATTAACATACAGTGTCATATCAGTTTCAGGTGTACAGTAGAGTGATCTGATAATTCTATACATTACTCAGTGCCCATTGTGATAAGTGTGCGCTCAATCCCCGTCATCTATTTCACCCCCCCGCCCCCGGGAGCCACCAATTTGTTCTCCGTATGTAAAAGTCTGGTTTTTTGTTTGTCTCTTTTTTTCCTTTGTTCATCAGTTTTGTTCGTTAAATTCCATATATGAGTGAAGCCAGTCAGAGAAAGACAGATACCAGCAGGGTTTTAATCAGGCGAGTGACCCAGTCAGTCCTGTGTGTCGGAAGGCTTACCCTGGCTGCAGTGTGAAATGGTGAAGCTGTGGCCGACGTGGTGATCAGGTGGTTATCACAAAGGAGACTTTGTGTGGTCCAAGCAACACATGGGGAGAGTCTACACTAAGGTAAGGGGAATGGGGAGAAGGGGGCAGGTGGTAGGCCTGTTAATAGATGCCTCTTTCTTCACTAATTCTCACCAAGCACCGACCATGGGATTGGCAGTCTGGTAGGGCCGGGGAGAGAGAAGTCTGTGCCTCGTGGGACTCACATTCTTGTAGGATAAGCAAATAGCAGTCACACGTTGTATAGAATTCTGTGTTCTTCGAAGGAGAGGTATAAGGTGTTATGAATGGATATAATAGGGAGACATAGTCCTATTGGCCTTCCCAAAGGGAAAAGCAATTGATCAGAGAGATGAAGAGTGAGTAGGAGTTACCTAGGTGGTGACAGGAGGAAGAGTGTTCTGGGCAGAGGACCAGCATTTTCAAAACCCACAGAGGTGAAGAGGGGAGAGGGAAGAGGGTGGAGGCGTGGGCCTGGGTCAGTTCAGGCGGGACCTTAGGGGAAGTGGTGTAGACTGTGGCCTTTATCTTCAGAACGATGGAGAGTATGTTGAGCAAGAGTTAAGCATGATGTGATTTAACCTTGTGGAAGATCAAGGTCGCCTTCTGGCCATGGTGGATAACAGGGGCTAAATGCGGTGACCAGAAACCTGGGCAAAGTAAGTGAAACAACAGTTGTCAAACATTGGACACCAGGCAGTCCAGGACTGTGACCCCAGAGAAGGAAACAAGACGGGTGAGCCCTACAATCACCCTGGCTTTCTGCTTGAAGCCACTTCCCTGTCTGTGGAGCAGGAGGGGGGACCCCAAGCAAACACAGCAGTCCTGATAAGTTGAGGAGGCACAGATGGGAATTGGGGGAGGCTGAAGAGCCTAGGATGTGTGGGGCAGATTATACAGAGGAGGGGGCTATGCAGTAAAAGAACTCCAGAAATGTGTGTTGGTCTTAGCTAAACATTAAGATACATGTTTATAGGGTGACATTTCATGAAGCCATGCACATAATGACTCAGGAGCTCTGAGCTAAACAGTTCCTAGGGCTAACACAAGGATGTGTGTGTGTGTGTGTGTGTGTGTGTGTGTTGGGGGGTGGGGGGCATTCAAATTTAGATTAACCAGAGTAAAGAGTCCTCATTGACCACTTAGGGCATTCACTAGAGAAACCAGATGGCCACACCTTTGTAGTGGCCTAAACTAATCCTGGAATAAAGCCTACATTAGACCCACCCTAACAAAGTTTAAAAAGAAGCCTTGAAAGGTCTTTGTCCACAAAAGTCTTTATTTTGCCATCTGCCGGCCAAAACAAAGCCCCACACGCTTTAAAGGAAGACAACCAAATCCAGACTCAACAATGTAATAATCATCATGTCCAACATCCAATAAAAAATTACTAGATATGTTAATAAGGAGGACAACGTGACCCATAACCTAGAGAGAGTCAGCAGAAATAGTCCCAGAAATGACAAGGATTATGGAATTAGCAAACAAGAACATTAAAACAACCATTAAATGTATATTCAATATTTAAGGAAAACAGTCAATATTTAAGGAAGAAATTTAAGGGAGCAAAGAAATCACATAGAATTTCTAGAGATGAGAAATACGATGTCAGAAATGTAAAATTTACCAAATAGCATTAACACCAGATTAGAAAATGCAGTAAAAAGAGTAGTCAACTTGAAGACAGAAATAATCTGAAATGAAACAAGGAAAAAAGACTGGAAAAAAAATGGAACAGCCTTTCAATGACCCGTGGGACAATACCAAGCATGTGGGATTGGGAATTGCAAGAAGAGAAGCATGTTTGTGTGTGTGTGGGGGGGGGGGGGGGACAGAAATTAATTTGAAGGAGTAATGATTGAATATTTTCCAAATTTTATGAATGTAATAAATGCTCAGATTCAAGAAGCTCAGATAACCACAAACAGGACAAACACCAAAACAAAACAAAAACAAAAAACAGCCCCCTCAGAACCCACACTGACATACATCATAATCAAAGTGCCAAAAAACAATGACAAAGAAGAAAAATATTAAATATCCAGGGGAAAAAAGGACACATTATGTAAAGAGGAACAAGAAATCCACAAAAATACGTATATAAGCCAGAGAATGATGATGGAATGACGTCTTTAAAGTTCTGAAAGAAAACAATCCGTCTATACCCAGCAAAAATATTACTCAAAATAATGGCAGAAGAAAGGCTTTTTGGACAAGAAAAAATAGCGGATAGAATCGGCAGCAGCAGATAGGCATGAAAGGAGCACTGAGGCAAGTCCTCAGAGAAGAAAGAAAATGATGCCAGGTAGAAACTTAGCAACAAAAAGGAATGAAAGGCAACTACGTGAGTAAATAGAAGAGACATTTATTTCACATTCAAAAATCATTTAAAGAGATAATTGACTGGGGTGCCTGGGTGGCTCAGTCGGTTAAGCCTCTGACCCTTGATCTCAACTCAGGTTTTGATCTCAGGGTCAGGAGTTCAAGCCCCATGTTGGCTGCAAAGTTGGGAGCCTACTTTAAAAAAAAAAAAAAAAAAGATAATTGACTACTTCAAACAAACAGTAGCAATGTGCAGTGGGATTTAAACATGGAAAAGTAAAATATGTGACCACAAAGGGATGAGAGGGGCAATGAAAGTCTATTATGATAAAGTATCACATCGTGTGTGAGTGGGGCAGACGAGGATAAGCTAAAGATGCCAATTCGTAAAAGTAAAAATAAAGAGCTCTAGCTTGTGAGCCAATGGTGGAAATAAAATGGAATCATTAACGTATCAGCAAGATGGTGGACATAAACCCAGCTACATCAATGATAATATTAAATTAACATGAAATGCAATGGTCAAAATACCCCAATGAAAAGACAGAGATGATCAGATTGGATATACAAGCAAGACACCACCACATGCTGTCTTCCAGAAAGCCACTTTCACTAAGAAGACAGACGAGTCAAAGTCAGATGCTGGAAGACGGGCTGTCCAGATGCAAATCCAAAGTAGGCTGAAGTGGTGTATTAAGTAGAATTCAGAGCAGGAAATATGACCAGAGCTAAAAAGGAGACATTCTTTAATGCCACAGGAGTCAACTCACAAGAAGGCATGACAATCCTAAATAGACACACAGAAATAAGAGATACAAAACGCTTGAAACAAAAGTACTTGAACTGGAAAGAGAAACAGACGAATCCAGAATTAGAGATGGAAATTGCCACATCCCTGAATTAGTAGAAGTAGGAAGAAAACTGGTAAGGATCTGGAAGACCTGGACAACGTGTTCAACCTCCTTGATCTCTTTGGCATTTTTCAGTACAGAATACCACCCCACAGCAGAAGACACTTTCTGTTAAACACAGGCGGAATATTCAACAAGATAAATCAGCATAAAAACAAAACCCAAAGATCCCGACTTTATCAAGTGCTGGTGAGCATGTCCTCATGACTAGCACTCCCCTCCTTTGCTGATGGGAATGCCAAACAGGACGGCCACTTTGGCAAATCATCAGGCCGTTTCTTACAAAGTTAAATCTACGTGTGCCGTAAGACCCAGCAATCTCTCTTCTAGGTATTTGCCCCAAGGAAATGAAAACAGATGCACGTAAAAACACGTACACGCCTGTTTATAGTGGATATCTGTCAACTGATGAATGGGCGGTGTATCCACACGAAAGGAATTCTCACAATGCAGTTACTTGGTGGTAGTGAGGGACAAAGGGCTGGCACAGCCCCTCAGGTGGATGTGAGGGCATCATGACGAGGTTGTGGAGCTAGGCTCAGTAGGCTCCACAATGCATAGATTCCATTTATACAACGTTCACATTCTGGAAAAAGCAAACCCATGGGGAGGGAGAGGATTGATTAAATTGGTCATGAAGGAACTTTCTGGAGTGAAAAAATAAAAAAGAATTTCTGACACTATTAAGTAAACAAAAAGACAAGACACAGACCAGGAGAAAATAGTGAGCCCGGGTCTCTGACAAAGGACTTGTCTCTACAATATGTAAATAGCTCTTCCTGTTTAATAATAAAAAGACCAGCCGTCTAGAAAATGGAGGAGGATTAGAAGAGACACATTGCAAAAGAAGACACGTCACGGCCAATCAGCACACGTGAAGATGTCGAGCATCACTAATCATCAGGAAAATGAAAACTAAAACCACAGCGTGATACCTAACGCACTCCACTCACTGGAATAGCTACATTTTAAAAAGACCAGCGATGCCAAGTGGTGGTGAGGATGAGAAGAATGAGTTCTCCTACACTGCTGGTTGGGAAAGAGGTCTAGCAGTTTCTTAAGAACTGAACTATATTATCGTTTGAGCCAGCATCCCGCTCTGTGCCCTGGCGCCTGACGGCTGGGAGGGCTGCTGGTCACGCACCCCCTCCCCGAGGCGGGTCGGCTGTGGCCACGCTGTGGTCCCTTCGGGGTCTCGGGCTGTGTTTGCCCTGCTCGGTCTCCGACTGCTGGGTCTTCTCGCGCGCTGGTGTCTGATTTTGATCGCTTTTCTGGCTGGCCTGCTGTTGTCAGCTGCCGGAGTGATTTTTTGTTCATGTTCCTATCTGTAGCAGCCTTTCTCCTGCGGTGCCTTCAAACAGGCTGTGTTTTTCATAAAAGCAAGGATACTGCCAGTGTTTCTGTTTTCCTGGCTTCTCGCACTATCTTGTTTCATCTGCCAGGCCAGAGACTGTCACTCTCGTTTCCCGCGGGGGGCTCGGGCTCCAGCACAGCCTTGGGTCTGTGACCCCCGCGCGCGTCTGGCTCACGCACCGCCTCGTGCTCAGACAGACAGGAGCAGGCGGAGGGGCGGGAAGGGGCTGGGCGGGCGGGCGGAAAGGGATCCGGACCCCAGGGAGTCACAGGCCCGGCTAGAGGTGCCCCAGGGGCCCAGCCTAGCGGTCACCTGGCAGGATGGTGGGAGAGCCCACGGCAGATCTCGTGCCAGATTCTGCCCGGCCTTGAATGCAGGGTGAAGGTGTCCCGTTGGACCACGTGAATGGGCAGTGGGGGGCCCCAGGCCCGGGGGCCCCCGCCCTGGCTCCTCCATGCACGTCCAGGCTTTCAGAATGCAAGCAGCCTGTGTAAATGAAGGACACGCTAAGTGGCCTAGCTCCCTTGCCTTGCAGGAGAACTGAAAGGGGTTCGGGGGTCAGACGTTGGACAAAGGGGGCCCCTCAAGCTCTCTGGTTTCAGGCTTCTTGCCTTTCTCCAGACACGGGGGCTTCTCTGAAGCCTGGCGCTCTTTTCCTCCCCGTCCGCTCCCTTTTCGAGGCGCAGACTTCCTCAGTGGGAGTAAGTGGCCACAATTAGTATTAACATTAGGTAGGTGACAAAAGCCAGGAGTAAATGTGCCCCGGTGGCTCGCAAGCACGCTCGTCAGCAATGTGAAATCGCGCGCGCCGGCTGAGTCCACGCTTCCCCCAGCTGCACTGGGAAGGCATCGAGCAGATGGCAGGACCCGGGCTGTCTGAACACACTGTTGGCGTCCACCCCTGGGGGTGTCCTTCTTTGTCCCCTGCCTCCCATGCGGAACCGGCTACAGAGCGTGCAGGGCCTAGTGCAAAATGAAGATGCAGGGTTGTTTGTTCAGAAGATATTTAAGAATTTCAAGGCGGTGACAGCAGACCCCTCAACCAAGTGTGGGTCCATCCGAAGGGCGAGGCCCTGTGTGTCTGCCCAGCCCGAGCTCCCTGGGCCCAGCCCCTCCTGCACCAGAAGCTGGCTGTTTGCATCCGGGGATCATCCAAAGGACGGGGGGAGCAGGGCACCTGAGCGGGGCGCCTCCAGCCCCCTTCAGGTGGGCAAACCCAGCCAGCTTCCAGCTCACCTTGACTCGAGGGGGTGAGGATGTATGTTCTAGATTCTCCTTCGGCTTCTCTTCCCGTTCTCCCTAGTGTCCCTTCTCTGTTTGCTTTGGCTTAAACGTGTGCATCTTCTTCTAGCTTCTTCAAGTGGGATTCTGGATTCCTAACTCTCCCCCACCCCTGATTTTACAGCCTTAACGTATTGTCTTCCCTCGGAGGGAGCCCTTCTCCAAAACGATTGGTTTCCTTCTGATCAGTGCTGGCTCACACCTCCTATCGATGGGCTTCAGCACATCATTCACATGCCCGAGAGCGGCTCAACGCTCCTTCCAAGCGCGCACTTTACCTCGGGGCCGCACCGCTTCTCAGCAGGGCCGGCGGTGAGTTGAGACGGACCTTTTCCTCTATGGGCTCTGAAGGCTCTGGCGTGAGCTGGCTTCTCATCCCTCCAGGAGGCTGTTTCCTTCTCTCAGCCCAGGGGCACCGCATGGCCCAGGAACAAAGGCCCAGCCATCACCCAGAGAAGTATTGCTCATTCGTTCCGGCAGATGCTCCTTCTCTGATGGCACCAGCTGCTGAGGACGCAGGGGTGCAGGGCAGGAGAAGTCCTCGGGGAAGGCTGTCTCTGCAGTCCCAAAGTCTCGGGTTCAAATCCCAGCTCTACCACTGACTAGGTTTGTAACTGGGCAAGTTCCCGAGCCTGTCCTATCATTGGTTTCCCCACCACCTACCCCCAGGGGGCTGTGGAGGCAATGACAGCGGACAGTGCAGGAGGTGAACGAGCACAATTACTAAGCCCAGGCCCGATGCTGCTCCATATGGAGGGTTGGAGCAAGATGTTCTCGCGCATGATGCTCGGTGTCCAGACCAGGGCCCCTGATGCCCCCAGGCTCCGCCCAGCCTCGGTCTTCTTGGCCCCTCGGATCAAGGCCTCCTCCCTCTCCACCCAGGCTCACCCTGGAATCCACCTGCCCCTCCTGCCTCCAGTTTGGTCACTCTTCAGTCCCTAGAAGTCCTTTCTCAGGGACACCCCCCCCCCCGCCCCAAGCAGCGTCTCTTCAGTACCATCCAGTCCTCCTGTTCTTTTCTGCACTGGTATCTTTTTATAAAGATTTTATTTATTTATTTGAGAGAAAGAGTGAGCGAGAGAGAGACAGCACGAGTGGGGGCGGGGGGGGTAGAGGGAGAGGGAGAAGCAGACTCCCCGCCGAGCAGGGAGCCCGACGTGGGGCTCCATCCCAGGACCCTGAGATCATGACCTGAGCCGAGGGCAGACGCTTAACCACTGAGCCACCCAGGCGCCCCTCACTGGTATTTTTAAAAATATGTACCTATATAGAGTTTTACATTTAAAATATTTGTGTGATTATTTGGTTAACTTCTTGCTGGAAGCTTCAAGAGGACAGGATTGTGTCCATTTGTTCACCGTTATATCCTTGGAGGTAGCACAGGGCCAAGGAGAAAGGCGGTGCTTGAGAAATCTTTGTTGCATGAATGAATGTTTCTGGATGAAAGAGAGACACAGAGAGAGGACACAGGGAGGGAGACAGAGACACACAAGGAAAGAAGAGAACTCCAAGAAAGGTGGTCTGCCGGGGGTATAGACAGCCGGAGTGGGGGGCCCCAGGGGCTGGCCGTGGCGTCCGGATATCTTCCAGCCACGGACCACCTGGCCCTCGGCCGGGGCTCAGGATTCAGGTCCTTCTTTCGAGGGCGCTGGCTGCCTCTGAAGGGCATCACGTTGCGGTGGGGCGGCATCCGATTTGCATTTTAGGAAGATGAACCGCAGCTGTGTGGAGAGTGGATTTATAGTCTGGCTTCTTTGTTCAAATCCCCAGAGTCATTTTCTTCTTCTTTATAGGATTCTGCTTCTTAGGGACAGAGGAGGAGCTGATTGTTTCTTCCTAACTCACTTTGTGACCTTGGGCGAGTCCTGGCCACTCTGCAGGAAGCTGCTGATGGACCCCCAGCCACACGGCTATGGGCTCCCGGGGCTCTGCTCCCTTCCCAGCAAGCCCCCACCCTCCCGTGCCACTGAGATGTCCCCTTGGTGTTGTGAGGCTGCAGGAGAAGTTCTTCAACTCCATCGAGCGTGGTTTTCATGTTGTGATTTCCCCAGGAGGGGCATGCAGTTTAGAGCACACATACATCGCACCAAATTTCTTCCTTTGCCACTTGCTCCTATTCCATTGGTGAAAAATACATCTGTGTCTGCCCTGTTTGGGTCCCCAGGATTGAGCACCATTGTGTCGACCCATCGATTCTCGGTTTCTGTCCAGCTCCTGTAAGCCCCACCCCACCCTCTCCTCTCCTGTTCTTTACTCTTCCCAGTGGGTGCCCTGGAGTCCAGGAAACCTGACTTTTTACTTCTATGCTGTCCTTTTACCCATGCGGGGGTCTCTGCTCCCCCCAGGACCGTGGGAGGCAGGGCCCCTCTTGGTCCTGTGTTAAATAATGCCGACAGAAAAACCCATTCGACTTCTCACCGCTGCCAAAATCAGCCCTCCCTCGAGATTTATAAAGTTTGTCTAACTTTCGTTCTGCCACCCAGGAGGGACCTTCACTGCACTTGAAAAAAACACCTACAGGTTTTTTTTTTTCTTTTTCTTTCTTTCTTTCTTTCTTTTTTTTTTTTTGTTCTCTGAAAAACAGATGAAGGTTTTGGCTGGAAGTCCAGGAGGGTTGGCGGGGCGGGGGGAGGGGGGGTTAGGGAGAGTAAATGTAGTCGTGGTTTATTGCCCTAAGGAAAACATACTTCGGTTATGAAGTATGCCCCCTTGAAATCTCACTTGACATTCTGTAAAGAAAGAGGAACGTTTTTAAGAAGTTGGCTGAGCCACCTAATACCTTGCCTCCAGAGCGAAGCCTTTTTGAAAGATTAATATAGAGCTGGAGACAGGCAGTCACTGTAATTGTACGGATCCTGGCTGGTTCCTCTGCCCACATTGTCTCGGTGCTGGAAGCCGCATGAAAGCTCCATCCGGCGTGTGCCCGGGGCTGGTAAGACCAGCTTAGTTACATGAAAGCCTGCCAGCCCCGAGCTTCAGGGAGCCCTCCCCGCGGACCCCCGGAGCCTGGCAGATCTGAGCGGAGGGCCTTTCCTACCTCCCTTCCCTGAATGGGGAGGAAGGGCCAGATGCTGCGTTTGGTGTTTCTGGGCATTTTTAAATGGGATTAAGGATGATTTCCAAACATTGTCTACATTTCACGTCCCTGCCCTCCCGCCATCTTCTTAAGAACTGTGATCCTGAGCGGGTTTCTCGTGGTCACCTCCACCCACCTGGTTGTGTCCCTTTCATCAGAGAAAAGTTACATGGAAAGGAAGTTTCGGGGGTCCTGGGGGCAGGGGCTGATCGACTCAGACACAAAGAACCCCCACGGGTGCTCCTACTGTGCTGTTTGCTAGTTACAATTTGTCTAAATTGTGAGTCGTGGCTCAGGCTGATGTTGACAGGACTCCCCACACCAGGGCCTCGTAGGAGCCCCTCGGATGGAACAGCTGGGGTATGGGTTCACCCACTGCCCAAGCTTGGAGGTGCCGCCCTGGAGGGCCCCAGGGGCCCCTGGGTGGCATTAGGATGTGTGTCCTTAACCAGAAACATAAGGGACAATTAAGAATTGACCTGTTGGTTTTTCCTTTTACCTCTTACCTCTACATGACTGATCATAATAAACAGTCCCCAAACTCCAGCTTGGGCACCTTTGGGACCTCAGCTTGCTTACAGCGTCTGGCCATGGAGACGTTTGAAGTCTTCCCCACACTCACCAGCTATGGGGGGAAAAAAGATCAAGTCCCAAGGTAACTGATTTTGTTAAAGGCATCACTCCATGGAGAATGGATTTCCAGGATTTCGTTTGGGAGTGGGGCTAGGATCAGAACGGTAAATGTTTTGAAAACGATTTCTTCATCTGGGGGGGATGAGGTGGGGGAGCCGCAAATCTGCTCATGGAGAAACCGGATCACTGTGAGGCCAGGCTCTCCTCCCAGATTCCAAGGTGGACTGACTGAGCCGCTCTGGGCTAGATGTTGATTAACTTCACCAGGAGTTTCCCCTTGGTGTCCGAGGGTAACTTCTGACCCGGATAAAGTCTGTTCTAACCGCATGACCTTTACAGACAGGCAGTGCCGTGTCCCCTCTGGGTCTCCGAAATAATAAATCACCCGAGGGCTGCTTGAGGAGGCAGACGAAGGACAAAGAAGGGACAATTACTCTAACTTCCAGGGAGCAGTCATTTTTTTTGAAATGTAATTATGATCCAATAATACAAATATCAACATCTGGAATTCTGCAATCTAAGCCCCTGTCTGTTCAGTGTCAAAATGGAATGCTAATCAGGTACCATTTCTTTCCCGTCCACGGGCAGATAGCATGGCATTTGGGAAAGGACATGTATGGGGAGGGTGCAGTTCTCTGGGTCCAATTGTCAGATGAGAAGCTCCAAGGGTATGAGGCCCTCCACCAGGCCCTGTCCTCACCGACTCAGAGTCCAAAGCAATGAGCGTTCAAAACCCAGACCGGCAGAGACCTGCAAAAAACACTCTCAGAACCGACTTGGTCTGAAAAGCACCCAAAAAGAAGCCAGACTTGGTCAAATTTTTGCACCTGTCCCTGCATTTCTGTCCTCGAAATAGGAATGTTAGACCCGCGTTTGAAAAAATTTTTTTTCCTTCTGAAATTAAGGTCCAGGGAAGGAGACGCATTCTGCTCACTGTGGCGGGCCCTGGGTCTCTGTTATTAGTGCCAACCCCCGCTGGAAATTCTCTTTTCTCTGTGTTTGATTTTAAACTTTCTAAACATCTCTCAGGCCACCAAAGAGGTAGGGACAAAATGTGCCCCTCCTTCTTACTCCCAAATCCAAGCTCCAGAAAAAATCCAAAGTCTGTCCATTTTCCTGATTTGATGAGCAAAGACAAATTGAACTTAAAAAGATGAAAATAGAGTGTTTGAGAATACCTCGCAATGCTCTCAGATACTTTAGGGGAAACGGGTCTGGCGTTTTCTTCCAGTGCTGTTGGAAAGCAGAGACCCTCCCCTGGGAGAACGAAAAGCTCTCTCAAAGCCCTCTAAGAGGTGATTAATCCCCAGTGGTTATTAATTTTTAACTCTTGATAGTTTTTATTACCCAAGCTAGTGCCTCCTACCTCAAAGGCCCCAAGACAGGAAAGATGGAGCAGAAGAGCTTTGCAAACACTTTTTTTTTAAGTAGTCCCCCTGCCCAGCATGGAGTCCAATGAGGGGCTCAATCTCAGGACCCTGAGATCCAGACCTGAGCCGAGATCAGGAGTCGCATGCTCAACCGACTGATCCACCCAGGTGCTCTGCAAACACTTAAAAAAAAACCCAACCAGCTACAGTTTTCAGACCCATTGTTCTGACTGTGCTATTACACGTCCCAGTGGATGAGCCAAAGAAGGGCAAGCACAAGTGTCCTAAAAGAGCTGATGATCCCAGAAGAATTCTGTAGCGACCGACTGCAAACCAGGGGCCCACACAGGTTTAATGACCAGATGTTTATGGAGCCAGACTTCATTTAGATGCGTATTTTATGAGCCGCTGGTCAAAACATAAAGTAGCCGAAGCCCCAAACCATCACTAAGGTCAGAAATCTCAAGCAGTTTGTTAATCCACAGAAGTTTTTGCTTTGGGAATAGCAACTCTGTATTTTTCTTTAGACGATGTCAGCTGCACAGAAGTCATAAAATTGTCCAAGAGCAAAGCTATGGTGATTTCCCGCTTCCCTCCCCAGGGCAGGAAATCACAAACTGAAGATGGAGAAATCAGGGTGCCCCCCCAAGAGGGGAATGCCCGAGGAGCCAGGTGGCGGGGCGGAGGCTGCTGTCGGGGGTCAAGCGTTTTGTTCTTAAGGCCTTCGTAACTTTTTTCTCACTTGACATCTTTATTGAGAGCTAGTGAAGAGGCCCGGACCACCTCAGCTCCCCCAGACTCAGTTTTGGGCGCTTACGTTTCTGCGGGAGCTGTTAATTTTCCGTTTTCTGAGCAGGAATGGAATGTTGATACTGTGTGATTGTTTTATTTATTTTATACATTTTCCTTGGAATGTCTATGTGCGGCCGCTGCCCTGGCTTGGCAGCCTCTTGATTTACGGTAGTTATAAACATTCCAAAGTAGACATGTCAGTTAAATGATACAATAACATTATACAGTTACAATTCTGTTATAAATGTGCGGACAGTTCCAAAAAGTCCGTTTTCTGTGCCCCCTCCTCCCACCCCATTCCCTCCTGCTACCTACGCAGTGGTGATTTTGGAAGCCACCAACTCAATGGAAAGAGGGCAGAAGATCTAAGGTCTAGTCATAGAGTAGCCTTACCACCCCCAGCCCTACCCTCTGGAATATATTTCTAAGACGGCTCAGTACTGGTGTCCAGAAGCAATATGTTCATCTGAAGAACACATTTGAATTTTCTTTCCACCAAAAATCACATTTATTCACATATCCAGTGTATTCCCAGGAGAAGTGCAGGTTCAAGATGGCAGCCAGTTGAGTAATGGAGATGATTTAACTCTCTGAGTCCACTGCTGCTTTTTTTTCCTCACCCATGCAGAAAGAGTGGTTTGTTTTTCCTAAAACATGCTGAGAGAGGGAAGGAAAAAGACCTCTCTGTGGATGTAACAATTTGGAGGCTTAGCATTCAGTCAGAAAACCCACCTCAGTATCTCCCACAGAGCAATATCAAGAAGAGATTCCTTACACATCTTTTCACAGAAAATACACAGACTGCTGTAACTGCCCATTTTCCAACTCTCTGATGTGTACAAATCTGACAACTGATGTTTGAGGTAAAATGGCACCGAAGGAATTTCCATTCTCTCTCCTAAAGCAGGGGTTCCCACACTACCACCCCACATTACTCCAAATCATCCATTCTCTCTACCAGCATCTCCTTCCAGATCACCACCTTCTCTCAGTTAAGAACCTGGTTTCCCGAAAACCCATCCATCTATCCATCCATCCCACCACCCACCCATCCATCCATCCGTCCATCCATCCGTCCGTCCATCCGTCCATCCATCCATCCATCCCACCATCCATCCATCCATCCATCCATCCATCCATCCATCCGTCCGTCCATCCGTCCGTCTGTCCGTCCATCCATCCGTCCGTCCATCC